>NW_017698614.1:0-2662 GCF_001879085.1 Nicotiana attenuata | reverse complement strand
GAAGTATATATAGATGATATGCTAGTTAAAACTCAACATTCAGAAGATCATATATCGCACCTATCTGATACGTTTAAAATTTTACGAAAATATAATATGAAGTTGAATCCAGAAAAATGTGCATTTGGTGTGGCATCAGGAAATTTTTTAGGTTTTCTTGTTTCTAACCGTGGTATTGAAGTGAATCCTGCACAGATTAAGGCCATTGAAGAAATTCCAGATATACTTTCCAACAAGAAAAAGGTTCAAAGACTAACAGGAAGAATCGCAGCTTTGGGAAGGTTCATTTCTAAATCATCGGAAAAATATTTTAAATTCTTCTCGGCTCTTAAGAAGCGGAATCATTTTGAATGGGATGAGGAGTGTCAACAAGCACTTAGAGATTTGAAAACATACTTGTCAAATCCACCTTTGCTAGCAAAACCCAAGGCTGGGGAGAAACTTTTCATCTACCTTGCTGTTTCAGAAGTTGCGGTAAGCGCGGTTTTGGTACAAGAAGAGCAGGGTAAACAATCTCCTATTTATTATGTTAGTAAATCTTTGTTAGATGCAGAAACACGATATCCACAATTGGAAAAATTAGCACTTGCTCTAATCATGGCATCTAGGAAGTTAAGACCTTATTTTCAATGTCATCCCATTGTTGTAGTGACTGCATACCCCTTACGTAATATATTGCATAAACATGAATTGTTAGGGAGGTCAGCTAAATGGGCCATAGAGCTAAGTGAATATGAAATCCCGTACTTACCTAGAACAGCAATAAAATCACAGATATTAGCTGATTTCGTCGCTGACTTTAGCTGAGGGATGCAATTAGAAGCAGAAAAAGAAGTACAAGTACTTAATGGGGCTAATCTAGGAACATGGACCTTATTTATTGATGGCTCATCTAACGTAAAAGGTTCAGGATTAGGAATTGTTTTAGTACCACCTACAGGTGAAACTATTAGGCAAGCCATTAAATGTCATTCCGTAACTAACAATGAAGCGGAGTATGAAGTTGTGATTGCAGGTTTAGAATTGGCACGAGAACTTGGTATAAATCAAGTAGTGATCAAAAGTGACTCGCAGCTCGTGGTTAATCAAATGCTGGGGACTTACACAGCTAGGGAAGCAAGGATGCAACAGTACTTGGAAAAGGTACGGGAACTGATAAAGCAATTCCAAACTTGGAAGGTCATACAGATATCGAGGGATGAAAATGTTGAAGCAGATGCCTTAGCTAATCTCGCATCCGCAAATGATGTAGCAAAAGATGCAAATGCTGCAATTATACATTTATTTCACTCAGTTCTCGATCCAGATAAGTATGAGGTAAATTTTAATAATTTAACTTGGGATTGGAGAAACGAAATTGTTGCTTTTTTACAGTATGGTACCGTCCCTAATGACAAAAAGCAAGCGCATGCACTTCGCAAAAAGGCCGCTCGTTACTGTTTAAAACAAGGGAATCTTTATTGTAAGATGTTCGGTGGTCCATTAGCAAGATGCCTCGGACCTTCTCAAACGGAGTATGTAATGAGGGAAATACATGAGGGGCATTGCGGGAATCACGCAGGAGGAAGATCACTGGTTAGAACTTTGATTAGAGAAAGATATTACTGGCCTAAAATGGAAGAAGAAGCGGAAAGTTTTGTAGCTAAATATGATAAATGTCAAAGGTACGGTAACAACATGCATAGACCTGCGGAGTTGTTACATGCGGTCATATCACCATGGACATTCATGAAGTGGGGAATGGATATCGTGGGTCCATTACCACAAGCAAAAGGACAGGTAAAATTTTTGCTAGTACTTACTGATTACTTCACTAAATGGGTAGAGGCAGGAGCATTTAAACAAGTACGAGAAAAGGAGGTCAGAGACTTCATTTGGCGTAATATCATCTGCCGATTTGGTGTACCAAAGGAGATTGTATGTGACAATGGCCCTCAATTTATCGGAGCTCAAGTCATTGAGTTTTTTGAGAGCTGGCAAATTAAAAGAATCACATCTACATCTTATCACCCAGTAGGTAATGGGCAAGCAGAATCAACGAACAAAGTCATAATCAACAATTTGAAGAAACGTTTAGAGGAATCAAAGGGTAATTGGCCTGAAGTGTTACCCGGAGTTTTATGGGCATATCGCACGACAACAAAGACGAGCACAGGTGAAACTCCTTTCTCTTTAGTTTATGGAGCTGAAGCATTAATCCCAGTTGAAATAGGAGAACCGAGTACAAGATTCTCACAAGCAACACAAAAGTCTAATGATGAAGAGATGCGGGTCAATTTGGATCTATTGGAAGGCAAGAGAGAAGCCGCATTAATAAGAATGGCAGCACAAAAACAAGTGATCGAACGATATTACAACAGGAAAGCACGACTGCGATACTTCAAAACTGGGGACTTCGTGCTTAAAAAGGTTTTTCAATCTACAAAGGCAGCCAACGTGGGTAAACTAAGTCCAACCTGGGAAGGACCCTATAGAGTTCGAGATATTGCAGGAAAAGGAGCATACGAGTTAGAAACAATGGACGGGAAGGTGCTTCCTTCACATTGGAATGCAGTTCATTTGAAGAGATACCACTTCTAAGGCAAAACCCACGGTCAGGTATCACCATGTTGAATTATATTTTTTGAATTGTTAAAATTTTACTAACGATTTTAGATGATAG
>NW_017698613.1:0-2662 GCF_001879085.1 Nicotiana attenuata | reverse complement strand
ACTCATGAAATACATTGGATCGTTACTTGAGTGTAATTCCCGATGCAACCATACTTGTAGCCATTGATCATTTTACTTGCTTTCTAGGTTAGTTTACATATCCGCATTTAGGTATAAATATTTTCTCAAATCAATTCTAAGTGTTTGGCACTGCATAACAAGTGATAATTCTCTTACATTCCTAATCGCCTACACATTGTTCTCTGTGGGATTCGACCCCGATTCATAGTTGGGTAAATTATATTGCATGCGCCCGTGTCCATTTACTTTTTAGTAGTGGATTTGGACGTCACCAGCCTTCCCGGGAGTTGTCTGATTCTTACTCTGTCCCGGAGTTTATAGATGACTTCCCGGACAGGTTCAGGCTGACAGATGAGCCTACTCCTCAAGGCTCCCCCACTGCCCGAGCACCAGTGCGTGTATCTTCTGAGTCGTCTGAGGGCTCAGCCGTTGGCAGTGCCAAAGAATATTCCACATCTCCTACAACTTCACTATCTGTAGAGAGCCCCATAGCAGAAGTAGGGGATGAAGTAGAAGGGGGTGGCCTTAGGTGGGAGGAGTAGAGAGAACTAGAAACCCGGAGGCATGGCAGGACCGTTTTGTGAGTGAGGTGGCCTACCATAAGTTCAGAGAATGGTGGCCTAAGAGGAAATTGATTCCTGAGCAAAGTTTTATTGATAGAGACCTCTTGCCTCACAACCCCAATGTGAGAAGACAGTTCAGAGAGAGAGTGGGCTGGGAGTACTTCTTAAGCAACTGTGAGGATGCAAACGAGCACCTGGTCAAGGAGTTCTACACCAATGTTGCCCACATCAAAAAGTGCACCAAAGTGACCAAGGTGCGGAATTTGAAAGTACTATTTGATGGTAAAGCAATAAATGACTACTTGGGCTTCAATGAGGAGGACGAATCATTGTATCTGGAGAAGATGGCATTGGGTGAGGAGGCCCGTCCTTGGTTGGCACAGTATTTGGCAATCCCAGGTACCACCCCCGATTGGTTGAATGCGAGAGTGAAGATCTTAAGGAGAAGTTTGAATTTCGAGGCTAAGGGGTGGGAGATATTCGTGTGCAGCAGACTAGACCCCACTACCCACGACAACTCCCTCCCTCTTCACCGGGCTATATTGGTAGCATCAATTATGGCGGGGTATTCGATTAACGTCGGGAATGTGATGTCTTGGGTTATTACACGGGTGGTGAATGAAGGTGACAGAAACTATCCCTTCCCCAGCTTCTTGACCATGTACCTGAAGGACTTAGATGTAAAGAAGCGGAAAATTTGATGTGAAAGTGAAAGCAAAGGCACCGTTCTCATGGTACAACCTGTAGGGTGATGACAACCCTAAAGTCAAGAATTACAAGGGAAAAGCCAATGCTTCAACTGGCCAGTCTGAAGAGCCAGTAGTGGTAGTGGCTCCTACTCAGCCTCCTTCCAACTCAGCAGACATGCCCCCAGGTCCATCCAGTTCTACAGTTCCAGACATACCTTCCACCTCTGCCTACCCATTGACTGCCCACCGTCTGAGCCAGGCCCTCATCAGCATCAACAACTGGATGCAGACAGCTTCTTCTAAGTTGTCTGTACTAACTACTATGGTGGCATCCCAGTCAGCACCTCCTCCTCCACAAGTCCCACAGTCCATTGAGGACACTCTCAAGGAGCTTCTGGACAACCAAAAGAAGCTCCTAGAGAACCAGAAATTGATCACAGAGGCCATTGATTCACATGGAAAGGCACTTAAGGAGCTTGCAAAGGAGTCAAAGAAAATGAGGAAGACTCGGGCTTCAAAGGAGTCGGTGAAGAAGCTTAGGGTAGAGGTTGACAGGCTGAAGGCGGATCAGCTGCCTTTAGACTTGTTATTGCATGACCCAGCAACAACAGCCCAGCCCCTGCCAGAGTAGGAGTTAGAGAGGCCTCCCAAGAGGAGGGGGGTGATTCCCCGTGCAGATGATGCAGTCATACAATTGGAGGACCCGCAGGGAGATTCCTCCAGCCAGCCCCAGGAGTCAGCCTAGGACTTGGTCCAGGTCCAAGCACAGGTCCCAGCAGAGCCACAGGCCACAGGGAGCCACTCATAGGTTCCTGAGCAGACAGAGGACCCAGGGACTCAGACTCAGGATCCCATCCAGACGGAGGACCCATAGGGAGTTTCTTTTTCCTCCCTTCTCTTTTTGTGCTAATTTTGGTTAGTTGACATTGAGGACAATGCCAGCTTTCATTTGAGGGGGTAGCCCTATTTAGATTTGGATGATTGTACATATGATAATATTTTTGTGCTTTCTTTCCTTTTTTATCTTTGGTATGTATATAACTTTAGCATTTCATTGCACTTTTTGTACTTTTTTACTTTGGGTCTGTATATAAAGTTACCTTCTTATGTATATATTCATTCTCCCTATTGTATATTCGTCTAAATCCCCTCTTGTACATATTCTTTCTACTTTCTGCATTTTTCATTTCTTAGCTTCTTATTTTATGTTTGTAGCTTCTTGTTTTGAGTTTTTGCAATAAGCCTCTGGTTTTCTTAATGCCACAGTTCTTTCCAGAGGTAGAATTTGTGTGAACCGGGTGGCTCTTCCCGATGATGGATGGCATGACAACCTTCTTAAGGGTGTGAGTCTATTTTTCTTTTTACTTTTTAGAAGTAAGTTGGTAATGG
>NW_017698612.1:0-2662 GCF_001879085.1 Nicotiana attenuata | reverse complement strand
CACCAACACATCCTTAAACCTCATTCAAACTTGTTCCAATCATCAAATCACCTCAAACAACATCAAATTCACCAATTCACATCGAATTCAAGCCTAAGTTTTCTCAAAACTTCCGAAACACGCTTTTGATCAAAAACCCAACCAAACCACGTCCGAATGACCTGAAATTTTTCACACATATCACAAACGACACAACGAAGCTACAGAAACTCTCGGAATTCCATTCCGACCCTCGGATCAAAATCTCACATATCAATCGGATATCTCCAAAATTCTAACTTCGCAAATTCAAACCTAATTCTTCACCGGACCTCCAAAACCAATTCCGATCACACTCTTAAGTCATAAATCACCTAACGAAGCTAACCAAACCATAAAAACTCCGGTCCGAGCTCATATACAAATAAGTCAACTCTTGGTCAAACCTTCCAAATTCAAAGCTTTCAACTGAGACTGTTCTTTCAAATTCATACCGATTTCCGTGAAAATCCAAACCAACGATCTACATTAGTCATAACACATTACACGGGGCAAGTCATGCCCGAGAACTGACGATCAAAGTGCAAAAGCTCAAAACGACCGGTCGGGTCGTTACATCCTCCCCCACTTAAACACACGTTCGTCCTCGAATGTACCCAGAGTTGTTCTAAAAGCCAACCAATCGCTGAATAACCTTACCATGCATATACCCGGGGGTGATCCCATGTCACCCTATCTCATATAGGTCTGATAACACATTTAAACTGAAATTTAACAATCCAATCTAGTCCATAAACCATAGAACCACATTTCCACCTCTGAAATCCTCAATGCGATCAGAATCTCATATTTATATCACGAATAAGCCCGAACAAGCTGTAATAACCCATGCTTGCAACCTCGGGAGCAATCCCATGATATACCACATACTCAAACACTCGTAACGATAACTTCTATTCACAACAGCTGCACACAACAACCGAATACCGGTAGAAAACCTCTTATCACTAAAGTCTCATCCTAACTCTTTCATATACTGCCAGATATCAATAAAACACACAGTAAGCCATAACCATTCCTCAGGTCAACTATTCATGAAGCCACTTCTCCTTTGGCAATGACCATAGCAAATTTTCTGAGTCGAACATCAATATATCCCTCCAATACGCTGAAACCAAAACCGTTTGTATTCATTCTAGATTCCAACAATCTCTTCTGTCCCAACACACTACCCTGGTGACATGACACATCAATACGGGCCTAAGCCACAACTTGTATAACTACGCGCACCAATAAGCAACAGTCCGGATATACTCAAATAATGAAAATGACTCCATTGAAAGAGCTATACCTCAAGCTCGTCGGTACCACCAGAATACAAGGCTGAGAACCCGTCTCACATCATAGAATGGAACACATGAATCTAACCCGCAAGGTCATATCTCCACATAGCTTCGCTGCAATGCGTGATCCTATCCAAACACTGCTCCACATGGGACACCTCAAGTCACTATGCTCGAAATTGACAACCACGCACAATTTGACGTTTGGAACTAAAGCAAATCATTACACCCACGGTGAATCAAGTAACATACACCACGTAACCCGATAGGACATAACCGATACGCCATCTACCGAGCCACACCCAATTACTCTTCCTGCTCGACTTCCACTAAGAACCCCAATAGAACCGCACCATATGTGCCCATAACCAACAAATCATAACGCCTCGCAACACAGAAAAGTAACTCATAGATCTCCCCAGATTACTGATAAGCTCAATAACAATCGAATCAACACATCCCTCAACATTACAACTCGGAGCCAACCAAGCTGACTCAAGCTAGAACACGCATCCACATTGGCCTGCCAACGAACTCCTTACTAAGGAAGCCTAAAGCTGCTCCTTCCACTACTATAACTCCTGCCGGAGCCATACGATACGGTGCCCAGCACCAAATCAATACCAAAATCCACAACCTCGCCCGGCGACATGCCCTGCCATAAGAAAGGCATCCGAAAGGTCCCTCAACATCGGAACTGAATCAATGGTAGACACCTCTGCACTGATATCCATCACGAAGGCCCAATTAAGAGAAAGAATCCTTCCCGGCCGTCCGCTGGTTCTTCGAAACATAAACCACTCTACTAGAACATACTCCGACGCACCTCGCCACTCAATCCGTGGCATTCCGGCATAGCCCATAGCGCAATAGTCCTGAATAACCCAACACGGAGACAGCCAGTCCCTACCCCAACATCACATCCGAATCTAACATACCACATCATAGCCTGAATATGAGAACTTCCGTCTTCACATCCTCACAGCACATGAATCACCATATCCGATCCCAATTTTGCCGTCCGAACACATGCCACACCTTTAATACCCAATCATTCCACGATAGATACTCTAAAATTTCCCTGTACCACCAAGCAAGCCCGAATATCACCAGTCGATCTAACAAGAAAATGCCACAGTACTACCGAAGTACTATCAACTTAATCACATTACCCTTTTCTGAAACATATACCCTCATCAAATCACTATGATTAGCAATACCATTTCCTTAATCATCTGAGGATCATTCACCCTAATCATCTGAAGCTCATTTCTCTAATCTCCTAAAACTGCCCGTGCTGCCTAAGAATTTTGTGACTTTCCATTCAGAACTGAACTGTA
>NW_017698611.1:0-2663 GCF_001879085.1 Nicotiana attenuata | reverse complement strand
ATCATAGCATAAGGAGATTCAAAATCAGTGTTGAGCAAAGGCCAAGTCTGTAACTTAAGCTAGTAGCTCGTCTACGTAAATTCGGGCAGCATCTCCCTTGTAACAAGGGCCTCCTCCAATACCATATACCAACAACAACAGCCAGGGAAGTCCAGCAACCTATAAATATCAATAACAAGACACCATATAACAACAACAAGTCACAACTACTTCACGACGAGCGGCAAGCTCCGATTGGAATCCGTATAACCCATATCACCCCTTATAACTTCTTACATTAATTTAACAGTATCATTAACATGATAATGAAGTCATTCATCAATGATTCCATCCTTATACCATATATTTATAACAAAGGAAACAATCCTCAACTCCAACTATCTTCAATTAGTAGCTTTATTCACTAGTTGACGTCTACTCCATCCATTTAACTTAATCAACATCAAGATAACCTTAAGCACATGCAAGAAGACAATATACACAACTCCTATAGTAACTTCAAGTCGAAATCCAAGTTATATTCAGCTCACAACAACCCTCAATAGCAATACAACACCATAGAAGTAACTTAAGCTAATCCAAGTACTATCTTGTAGTTTATCATCCTAACAACTTAACCAACATACAAGCAAGCTTAATCACAATTAGTAGGCTGTTATACTCACCTTAGACAGCAGAAACAACTTGGAATTTCATCCAAATACAGCCCACAACAATCCTCAATGACAACACAACCTCAAAGAGGTGTTGTTCTTCACTAGAGCTAAGTTTTGATGTTGAGATATGGTGTAATCACTTTGGAATCACTTCAAACACTTGTGGAATCTGTTTAGAAGGGTTAGGAGAAGTTTGGAGACGAAGTTGAGTTGAAAATAAGTGAAAAATAGGCGTCCAAATCGTTTATAAAGTGAAGTAGGTCGACCACCGCCTAAGTGGGTCCCATTGGGAGCTGCTTGCGCGGTCTCGCAAAAATGTGAATAGCTCTCTACTACGATGTTGTATTGACGAATGGTTTAATGCGTTGGAAACTAGACTCGTAGATATTCAATTTGATATGTAGATCATCCATTTATGCCAAGTATATTGGGAGAAAAGTGCATCTACATTTGACCTAAATTTCAGCACATTATAAATGCAACTTGTGATGATCTTTGCTAACTTTTGTTCCATAACTCGTTTGACTTAAAAACATAACACACGACTATCATACGACTACAATAACTCATAAATTAACCTCCTCATCATGTTAATCACCCTAGTCTCACCCCAAAAGAATATGTTATAACATTCCAAACTTGTCGATTTTTGACGAAACTTATTTTCTTCAATTCGTTTAGCGACTAAGCTTTCCAACCCTTTTGGTACTTGTTATTCATGATCTTAAATATTTGTAACCTCTAAGGTAACATGATTAACTTAGTTTATTTGCTTCCAAATATAATCTCATTTTCGAGCTTACATCAATGACTTACGACGTACTCTCACGTATGAAAACTTGGGGTGTAACAGTGAGGCTAGATTATTGGGCACAGAATTGGTTCAGGATGCTTTGGAGAGAGTCAAGGTGATTCAGGATAGACTCCGTACCGGCCAGTTCAGACAGAAGAGCTACGCGGACCGGAAGGTTCGTGATGTTTCCTACATGGTTGGAGAGCGGGTTCTACTTCGGGTTTCGCCTATGAAGGGCGTTATGAGATTCGGGAAGAAAGGAAAGCTGAGCCCGAGGTTTATTGGCCCTTTTGAGATTTTGAGACGTGTTGGGGAGGTTGCTTACGAGCTTGCCTTACCTCCTAGCTTGGCAGGAGTTCATCCGGTATTTCATGTCTCGATGCTCCGGAGGTATCACGGTGATCCGTCGGACGTGTTGGATTTTAGTTCAGTCCAGTTAGAGAAGGATCTATCTTATGTCGAGGAGCCAGTGGCAATATTGGACAGGCAGGTTCGGAAGCTGAGGTCAAAGAACATTGCATCAGTGAAGGTCCAGTGGCGGGGTCAGCCGATCGAGGAGGCGACCTGGGAGACCGAGCAGGATATGCGCAGCCAGTACCCTCGTCTTTTCACTACTTCAGGTATGTCTTTGTGCTCGTTCGAGGACGAACGAATGTTTAAGTGTGGGAGGATGTAATGACCCGGCGGATCATTTTTAGAATTTACGCCTCGATCCCCTATTAACTGCTTTCCCCATATTTATTTCTGCTATTTTGAATTGCTGGGATGTTCGGTTTTGACTTTCGGAGAGTTTTGGGAGACTTAGTCCCTAAATGAGAGCTTAAGTCTTGGAAATTTACCATAGTCAGAACAGTGTGAAGACGGCCTCGGAATAAAAACCCGATGTTCCGATAGCTCTGCTGGGTGATTTCAGTCTTGGGGGCGTGATCGGATTGTGTTTTGGAGGTCCGTAGCTAATTTAGGCTTGAAATGCCGAAAGATGGATTTTTGAAGTTTCCGGTTCGATAGTGAGATTTTGATCCGAGGGTCGGAATGGAATTCCGGAAGTTGGAGTAGCTCCATAGTGTTGAATGTGACGTGTGTGCAAAATTTCAAGTCATTCGGACGAGGTTTGATAGACTTTTTGATCGAAAGCGTATTTTGAGAAACTTATAGTCCTTAGGCTTGAATCCATGGTTAATTTGAGGTTTCGATGTTGTTTTAGGTGTTTTTAG
>NW_017698610.1:0-2663 GCF_001879085.1 Nicotiana attenuata | reverse complement strand
CTCTGGACCAAGCTCTCGATTCCACTACTGCAACCTCTTCTTTCTTCTTCTTTCCCAATACTCCTCCAGTGCTGCTCTGAATAGCCTAAGTAGTTGCTTTGATTGCTGAATAGCTCATAATCTTGTTAGACTTGAGACCCTCTTCCACCATACTTCCCATTTTCACGACCTCGTTGAAAGTTTTTCCCACTGCCGACACTAGATGACCATAATAGGTAGGCTCCAAGGCTTGTAGGAAATAATCAACCATCTCGTTCTCTTTCATTGGAGGATCGACTCTTGCCGCCTGCTCTCTCCACCGAAAACCACACTCTCTGAAGCTTTCTCCGGGCTTCTTCTCAATTTTAGTTAGTGACAGACGGTCCGGGACAATTTCAAGATTGTACTGAAAATGACATGCAAATGCTTGAGCCAGGTCGTCCCAAGTGTACCATCGAGCATGATCCTGCCGTGTGTACCACTCCAAAGCTGCTCCACTTAGACTTTGACTAAAGTAAACCATCAATAACTCGTCCCTTCCTCCAGCCCCTCTCATCTTGCTGCAGAACCCCCTTAAGTGGGCCACCGGATCACCATGGCCATCATATAGGTCAAACTTGGGCAGCTTGAATCCGGGTGGCAACTGGACATCAGGAAACAGGCACAGGCCTTGTAGGCTACACTCACTTGTCCTCCAAGCCCCTGCATATTTCGGAATGATTGTTCTAAGCTCTTAACCTTCCGTATCATTTCCTCTTGTTCCGTGTTTTTGGGAGGCTTTTCTTCCTCAGCTAAGAGATCAAGACGGGGAGTGTAAGGGCATGGTTCTGGCGGTTTGAAAGTGGCTTCGGGTGGGTAATATTGGTTATCATGGGTTTGGAACAAAGGTTCGCTAGAAGACCTGTGTAGTGCGACAGGTGGAGGAGCCACGAACACATGAGTGATTGGCGGTGGAGGGCATAGGATTTGTTTGGGTGGTGGCGGTGGTGGTGTTTGAGAGGTGGTTCCGTAATACTGCTGGTAAGTAGGGAAAGCCGGTGATGAGTTCACTGTGGGAGGGTCTTGAGGCTGAGCTAGTGGTGGGAGGTAGGTGGGGTTAGCAGGATAGGCTGGTGGTGGATGTCCCTTCGACCAGGCCTGGTACATCTCGGCCATTTGTTGCTTCAGCTTATACATCTCCTCCTTTATTGCGTTAACGTCCACTACTTCCTCCTCTCTAGATGGGTCGACAATGCTTGCTTCCAATTCCTGGTTGACCATGTTTGACTTATCCTTAGAGTGGGTGTTGTAGGGATGGGTTGCCAGAATGCCAGTCAACTTAACCACTTGCCTGGACTCATCAACAACAACTTTGTTAGCGGTTAGGGCATTAACATATAGATAACCGCACATTGAGGAGTGAATGCACCTAATTAGTTAACCATTTCTATTATGCTTTTACTTGGTTGCATGCGTCATCCCGGCTTTCCCTTATTTTTATGTGCCACTTCCTTTTATTTTTCATTGTTTCTTGCCGCTCTCTCTTTTTGCATTTTCTTCCCTATTTTATTATTTGGTTACGGTCGAATCCTATGGAGATTGCCTATGTATCACGACCCCGCGTGAATCAGACCAAGCGCAGTTCGTGAAGAATAAAGGTAAAATAGAAGCAAAATACTTTTGGGAATTTCAATTTTATTGATAGCAACTACGTTTATTACAAAGACTCGAAACTGACAGACTCCAATGCAAAAAAGAACTACAGACTCCACCATCCCTATTCTAGTTCAAACAAAATACAGACTCAATCAACTGACTGACTTTTAAGGAAAAGGACATACAGACGCCAGCAGAAACGGAAATACAGACTCAAATAACAAACTCTAGTAGACTCAAAAGACAATCATGAATACATTAAAGCTCCTGGTGCCCGCGGGACATTGTTCGGTCTCGCTGCGGGCCTATATGCAAGTTCCCCTTGAAGTCTGTCCAGGTCACTCATTATCTGCTTCACAAATATCATCACTGATGCAAAGAAGGTGGTGCAGTCATGTTCTCACACATTTGGCATTTCCTAATAATAGAATGAGCAACGGTTAAGATTCTCTCTCTGATTCTGCCTTTTTCTTGAAGCAACCGCCCTATCTGTTGGGTCCTAGCCTCCAAAGTTTGCTCGGCTGCCTGGTTTTGTTCCCGGTATTTTTGCAAGTCCAATTCTAACTGTGCCAATGCCATGTAACAATGCTCTCTTGAAACTTTGAATTCTTTTGCCTGTTTGATCATTCTGTTCTCTGTGGCAATGACCTTTTTCTTTAATCCTGTGACCTCATTATCGTATTCTTCTCTCAACTGCTTAACCATGCGGGCCCGTTCTTCCGCGTTTTTAGCCAATTGTTTCCGAACCCCGGCTAATTCCTTTTCCGCTTTGTTGAGGTCAAAACTGTAGTCATTCACTTTTTGCCTTAGATTGTCTATAAGCTTTGTATCTTTGGCACTCCTGACGGGATTTTCGGCCGCTAACTTCATCTTTTGAATTTGGGCTCGTAAGGCTTCATTCTCTTTGGCCAATTTCTTTCTCTCCTCCTCGTCAGCCGCGGCTTGCACGCTGTTTTCAAACTGGAGGTCTTGGACTTGTTTTTCCAATGCTCCTATGCGGGCCCTGTACTCATTTTCTTTAGCTAACCAAGCCCACTATTCTTGCGATG
>NW_017698609.1:0-2664 GCF_001879085.1 Nicotiana attenuata | reverse complement strand
TGGGGTCTTAGACAGTGTGGTCTTATGTTCGAGTCTCGTGTGGTAAGCTTGGATTGAGGCATTTGATGCTACAGCGAGGGAGAAATATCAAGTGGATGATGAATCAAAAAGGGAAATTAGATAGATGGAATAGCTTGATAGTAGACCGAATCGGTATGTTAAGGATGTGATTAATTCTTCGTATGTGTTCGAGGTAATGGGCTTTTACAGGTATTGTGCAGCAAGGCTCTTGAGTTCTGACAGCTTGCTTAGCTTGGTTCGGGTAGAAGGATTCAGTCCTGGCAGTTTAGCTTGTGCAATGGAATTGGGGGAGAGTTCTTGATGAGTTTTACCGTGGTTTAGAGACGTATAAATTGCCTATGGGCATGCGAAGCATGGAATGTGTAATGATTTCTCTTCTTGATGGGATTGAGGGAAAGTTCTTGACTAGTGGAGTACGTAGATGTTTGTGGTTAGGAAGGGAGATGGAGTTCTCATGTTATACTAGTGTGGATGGTATATGCGATATGTGGTGGAGGATTGGGATTTGTGTGTGTAAGGTTACGGTTCTGTTCATAATGGAAAGTCATTAAATTCTTAAGCAGCACGGGCAGCTGCAGGTGATTAAAGAATCGATCTTCAAATGATTTAAGGAAAATGGTATTGCCAACCATAGTGATTCGACGGGGGTATATGTTCCAGTAAAAGGGCAATGTGATGTAAACTGATAATACTTCGGTAGTGTTGCGGCATTTGGGATCGACTGTTGATATCTGAGTTTGTTTGATGGCACAGGGAAACTTTAGAATACCTTTCGTGGGATGATTGGGTACTTGAGGTGTGATATGTATTCGTACTGCGCAATTTGGGATCAGGTATAGTGATTTGTGTGCTATATGGAGTTGGAGACTAGGAGTTCTCGTGGTCAGGCTATGCAGTTGTTGTAAATCGTGTGTATCGGCACCGTCTAGCGGTTATTGGGAATTAGAGGTCTGAGTGGATCTTTCTTTGCTTGGTATGCCAAATTTTGGATATGATATTGGATTCTAGACTATTGTGCTACGGGCTAGGCCGGAAATGCCACGGGTTGAGCGGCAAGGTGTATTGGATTATGTTCTTGCAGAGTGGTATATATTTCAAAAGATGCAGCGGACGGCTGAGAAGGATTGCTTTTCTTAATGGGGCATTCATGATGAATGTCAGTGCAGAGGTTTCTACCATTAATTCAGTTCCGGTATTGAGTGACTTTTTGGATGCATTTTTTTTGTGGCCGGGCATGTCGCCTGGTGAGATGGAGGATTTCGGTATTTATTTGGTGCCGGGCACCGTATCGTACGGCTCTGGCAGGAGTTATAGTAGTGGAAAGAGCAGCTTCAGGCTTCTTGGTATTGAGTTCGTTGGCAGGCCAATGTGGCTACGTATTTAGCTTGAGTTAGCTTGGTTAGTCTTGAGTTGTATTGTTGAGGGACATGTGGATTTGATCGTTATTGAGCTTACTAGTGATCTAAGGAGAGCTATGAGTTTCTTTTCGGTGTTTTTAGACGTCATAATTTGTTGGATATGGGCATATGTGGTGCGGTTCTATTGAGGATTCATAGAGAAAGTCGAGCGAGAAGAGTAATTGAGTGTTGCTCGGTAAATGGAGTGTTGGCTAGGACCTATCGGGTTGCGTGTTGTATGTTATCTGTTTCACCGTGGGTGTAATGAATTGCTTGGGTTTCAGACATCAAATTGTGCGTGGCTGTCGATTTTGAGCATAGTGACCTGAGGTGTTTCATGGGTAACAGTGTTTGGATAGGATCGTGCGTTGTGACGAGGACACGTGGAGATATGACCTTTCGGGGTAGATTCAGGTGTTCTATTTCTATGATGTGAGACGGGGTCTCAGCCTTGTGTTGTGATGATACTGATGAGCTTGAAGTACAACTCTTTTGTTTGAGCTATTTTCATGATTTGAGTATATTCAGGTCGTTTCTTGTTGGTACGCGTATTATGCAAGTTGTGGCTTAGGCATGTATTGAGGTATCATATCACCAGAGTGGTGTGTTGGATTCGAGGTGATCCTTAGAGTCATTAATGAATACGAACAGAATTGATTGCAGCTTGTTAGAGAGATAATATCAAGGTATGGCCCGGAAATCTGTTGTGATATTAGTCAAAGGGAAGTGGCTTCATGAATGGTTGATCCGAGGAATGGATACGGTTTATCGCGTGTTTCATTTGTTGTTGGCAGTATATGGAAGTGTTGGAATAAGACTTTAGCTAATAAAAGGTTTTCTATTGGTATTTGGTTATTATGGGCAACTGCTGTAAATAGAGGCTATCATTTTAAGTGTTTGGATTATGTGGTATATCATATGATTTCACCTGAGGTTGCAAGTATGGGTTATTACAGCTGGTTCGGATTTATTCTGGGTATAGATGTGAGGTTCTGATATTGTGTATGATTTCGGAAAGTGCAATGTGGTTCTATGGTTTATGGTTTAAACGGACTGTGAGATTTCGGCTATATTGTGTTGTCGGACCTATATGAGATAGGGTGACGTGAGATCACCCCGGGTATATGCTTGGTAAAGTTATTCAGTTGTTGGTTAGCTTCTAGGACAACTCTGGGTACGCTCGAGGGTGAGCGTTAGTTAAGTTGGGGTAGGATGTGACGCCCGACCCGTCGTCTCATGTATTACA
>NW_017698608.1:0-2664 GCF_001879085.1 Nicotiana attenuata | reverse complement strand
TACTGGGAAGCAAGCACAATATTTAAAAATTAAAACTATGAATGAAATTAGCAAGGAATGTTACCAGGGATTATGAAGATTCAACTACTTGAAACAGAGGTCACAGTGAATAGTAAAAATTTAAGCTCAGGAAGTCAGAGTGCGTAAAGGGTAAAATGAGGCCTAAGGTCTCTATTTATAGAAAAATAGTGGGACCCAGTACCTACCTACCAGCGCGGCCGCGCAGAAATGGACGCGGACCGTGCTGGATTTCTGTCCTTCACTTTGAACTGAGCTTCCCACGCGGACCGCACTGTTTTGTTATGCGGCTGCGTGAGAAACTTCAGAGATCATGAACATTTGGGCCTTCCCAGCGCGGACTGCACAAAAGTGCTCCGCGGCCGCGCTGGCAACTTCAGAGTCTGTTTACATTTTTTTGCACAATTGTTTTGCATTGATTCACCACAATTTCTGCAACATCTCACAAACTATTAGCTCAAAAATCCTAGTCTATAAAGAAAATCAAAGAAATAGAAAAAGACATGGGTTGCCTCCCAATAAGCGCCTGATTTAACGTCGCGGCACGATGCATGTTACCATCTCATCATTTCAAATGAAGGAGTGCCACCACGTGGCTGTCATCAATCTTCCCAAGTAATGCTTCACGCGATGCCCATTAACCCGGAATACCTCACCATTTTTGTATTTGAGATCAAGACCACCAAAAGGAGTCACAAATACCCCTTCAAAAGGGCCACTCCACTTAGACTTGAGTTTGCCCGGAAATAACCTCAACCGGGAGTTGAAAAGAAGAACCATATCACCAACCTTGAATTCCTTTCCCCGAGCATATTTGTCGTTAAGGTACTTCATCTTGTCCTTGTACAAGGACGAGCTGGAGTAGGCATGAAATCTAAATTCATCAAGCTTATTCAATTGCTCCACACAGAGATTGGCTGCAACATCCCATTCCAAGTTCAACTTCCTCAATGCGCACATAGCCTTGTGCTCAAGTTCCACCGGAAGATGGCAAGTTTTACCAAACACCAACCGATACGGAGACATACCAATTGGAGTCTTGTAAGCCGTCCGATAAGCCCAAAGAGCATCATCCAATTTCTTCGGCCAATCGGTCCTATTAGCATTCACCGTTTTGGACAAAATACTCTTTATTTCCCGATTTGAGACTTCCACTTGTCCGCTAGCTTGTGGATGATAGGGGGTGGTCACTTTGTGGTTAACTCCATACTTAGCAAGTAATGAGTCGAAAGCCTTGTTGCAAAAATGGGACCCCCCATCACTAATAATGGCCCGAGGAGTACCAAACCTCGTGAAGATACTCTTTTTCAAGAATGCTACAACACTTCGGGCTTCATTGTTGGGTAGAGCCACGGCTTCCACCCACTTTGAGACATAGTCCACCGCCACGAGAATGTAAGTGTTACCACAAGAGCTCACGAACGGACCCATGAAATCGATGCCCCAAACATCAAAAATATCCACCTCGAGAATTGTATTGAGGGGCATCTCATCCTTCTTGGAAATACCGCTAGCTCTTTGACATGCATCACATCTCTTCACCAATTCACTAGCATCCTTGAACAGCGTCGGCCAATAGAATCCGCAACTCAAAACTTTTGAGGCCGTCCTCACCCCCCCTCCCCCCCCCCCCCCCCGTGATGGCCATCATAGGGAGAAGAGTGACAAGCCTCCAATATGATCATTTGTTCACTTTCCGGTACACATCTTCTTATCACTCCATCCGTGCAAATTTTAAACAAATACGGATCATCCCAATAGAAATCCAAGCTATCCCGCTTGAGTTTCTTCCTTTGGTTGGAAGAGAGCTCACACGGGACATTACCAGTCACAATGAAGTTGGCGATGTCCGCGAACCATGGCATATCACACATAGAAACGGAAAGAAGCTGCTCGTCGGGGAACCTATCATTAATCTCAATACCAACACATGGTCTCCCCTCTTCCTCTAATCGGGACAAATGGTCTGCAACTTGATTCTCGCTTCCCTTTCTATCCACAATCTCTAAATCAAATTCCTGAAGGAGTAGCACCCACCTCATCAATCTTGCTTTCGAATCCTTCTTAGTTATCAAATACCGGAGGGCTGCATGGTCCGTGTGTATGATCACCTTTGCTCCCATATGGTAAGGTCGAAATTTCTCCATCGCGAACACAATAGCCAATAGCTCTTTTTCCGTCATTGTGTAGTTTCTTTGGGCCTCATTCATCGTCTTGCTAGCATAATACACAGGATGGAACATTTTGTTGATCCTTTGGCCTAGCACCGCACCCACCGCTACATCACTCGCATCGCACATAAGTTCAAAAGGCAAATCCCAATTCTGCGCGGTGATGATAGGAGTTGTGGTCAACTTGTGTTTCAATAGCTCAAAAGACTCCATGCACTTCTCATCAAAGATAAACTTGACATCCTTCTCTAACAATTTGCAAAGCGGGTTCACAATTTTTGAAAAATCTTTAATGAATCGCCGGTAGAACCCGGCATGACCAAGAAAACTCCTCACCCCTTTGACAGAAGTAGGGGGAGGGAGCCTTGAGATAACCTCTATTTTTGCCTTATCAACTTCAATTCCTTGCCTTGAGATTTTGTGACCCAATACAATACCCTCTTGCACCATAAAGTGACATTTCTCCTAGTTGAGC
>NW_017698607.1:0-2664 GCF_001879085.1 Nicotiana attenuata | reverse complement strand
TATATATATATGTATGTAAGTGTGTTTTATCTTCTTTTATTTAATTAAAAAAAAGGGGTTAAGAAAAGTTAAAGAAATATATATAAAGTTAAAAAAAAAGAAAAACCTCCCAAACTTCCCACTCCCTCACGTCTCTACCCCACAATTTCTAACCTCCCCAACTTCAAAACCACGTTCCCACTCTTCTCCTCCATAATCTTCACACATACACACTATATCACAATATAAAAGGGACATCTTGAACAAAGAAGAAAAGAACGTAAAAAGGAAAAAAGAATCTGACAAAAAGCAAAAAAAACAAAAAGTGAAAAGAAGTGAAAAGACAAAAGAAAAAGGGAACATAGAACTGGAAAAAACGAAAAAAGCAAAAAAAGAAAGAAGGAGACGGAAGAGAACAAAGAAAGAGTAAAAAAGAAAAAGGAAAGAAGTTTTTCTAGATAAAGGTTTGAGAGATTCTCGTGTAATTAGGAGGTCGAGTTTCCGTTCGTGGCTTCGGGTTCGACGCGCTACTATTTTGTCCGGCGTGAGTTTCGATATTGGATTGGAATTGTACTGGCTCTCTTTCTTGTATTACTGGAACTCTTTTGCTAAGGTGTTGATTCTATCCTTCTTCACTATTATTTTTTAAATAGTCTTTGAATAAATTCAGAGCATTAGGATTTGGTTCCTTTTAGTAGTATTTTATTTTCCATAACTGATATTTTTGCGCTTTATCTTTTTGAATCCTTTTCAACTCTCTATTTTATCTACTCCGTCTGAAATTGCTTTGCAACTATGGCTACACAATTTCATGATATCAACCAAATTTCAGGCAACTCGATGCAATGGAATCTCAAAGTTAGAGTCGTTCGAATGTGGGTAATCCCAGATCGAGGTTTAACATTAATTACATGTTTTTTTCAATTTTAGTTTATAAATATTATATAATTTTAGATTTATAATTATAGTAAATCTAATACACATGTAATTACTCGGTGCGTAGTTGTTGGTATCAGACAAAGATATGGATTAATCCTACGCTGCCGCAATCTACTGAGTTTAAATCCAGGTTTGTCAAGTGTATAATCCTTTTCTATATGTACAAAAAATATAAAAATAGTATTGACAAAACAAATTAGTAGGTAAATAATAATTTATATATGCACGGCAAATGTTCATAAATTTGTATATTATAAACCTAAATGACAAAAGTTCATAAACCTACAGAACAAAAGTTCTTATATATTCATTATCTTCCTTAATTTTCGACTTATGCAGATTCCTGACAGTACGTCAAATCAAACTTTGAGCGGATCACCCAAATAAGTTCACAACAAAGTTACTCTGTTAGAGATGAATTAGACAAAGGAATTGTACTGTTTAAAACTATTAGGGATTTAGTTCAGTGTACGGAGGTGAGTTTAATTTAGTGTTACGGTTTTATTTACCTTATGTTTTCTGTTTTGCATTTACAATGACTAAGATTTTGTATTGTTTAAAATTATTATTTAGTTCAGTGCATGCAAATGATTTTAATTTACTATAATATTATATGTACGTTATGTTTTGCATTTACAATAATATTTTCTTTATGTTAAATAGGAATGTAGCTATTGGATTGCGGCAAAATTGGTGAATTTGGAACTTGACCGGGGATGGTCATACTTGGCATGCAACAAGTGTACTAGAAAGGTTGACAAAGTTGGTACTACATACTTTTGTAAGAAATGCAATGAAGAAGCATCTTCTATTACTCACAGGTAATTACTAATATATATAAATTTTTATAAAAAATATGCATAAAGTTAATCAAAATTGAGTTGCAGGTATAGGCTTCAAGTTCGTGTTATGGATGGAACCATTTTTATCTTATTATTGCTTTGAAATCGCGATGCTATGCAGCTTATAGGGAAGTCCGCAAAAGAACATAAGGAAGGATTAGTTGAGGTATAATACTAAACTTAATTTAGTTATCAATTATAATATTTCTAACCTCTGAAATTTGGTGTAGACCTCAATTACGGATGCTGATTGTTCTTATCCAACTGAACTGGACGATATTGTTTATAAAAAATTCATGTTCAAGGTTATTGTTAAGAAAGAGAATATTGAGTCACAGGTCGAAATTTACAATGTTTTTAAGATTACTGATGATGATGAACTTCTGGAGGAATACGGCAAATTCGACGACACTATCACAGTAAACATTTTTACTTACAAACCTATGAATACTAAATTTAAACTATAAATACTTTTACACTCATAAGATGAATGTTTTTTTGGCTTTGTTTTTAACATGATCCACAGTTTTTTGATGGACAAAGCTCAAGTGGAGAGAAGATTTTCGAGGTAAATTTCATGAAATTAAAACTTTTATAAGATGATCCTCCTCATCCTTTCTTTTAAGAAGATGAAAAAGATATTAGTTTAAGACACTGGTGTGCTAGGTGATGTTCTTGGTGTACTACCACCAGCCTTGGCAGTAACTATCAGTATATTGTTTGGTTTTTATCTTGATCAACAGTGTGGTTATTAAGCAATGGCACATATATGATAACACAAGACAAATTGATTTATGACTCCAAAAGTGATATCAATAATTAGAAAGACATACCCTAGCAAGACACTTTGGAAAAAACGCAGCAGAGTCCAACCCGACATGGTCAATAAGCTCAAGATTCAGGC
>NW_017698606.1:0-2664 GCF_001879085.1 Nicotiana attenuata | reverse complement strand
CCGGGATTTGGAAAGAAAAGCTCCACGGTTTTTGTGCCGAGAGATCCCCGGTTTTTGTCCGGGATTTGGAAAGAAAAGCTCCACGGTTTTTGTGCCGGGAGATCCTCGGTTTTTGTTCCGGGATATTTAAGAAATGGAATCCTATGCTATCATGATTTGTTTTTCTTTTTGGGATTTTTATTTTAACTTCTTTTCTTCTTTCTTCTATCTTTTGTTTTTCTTTTCATGTTTCTCCTTTTATTTTGCAAACACATGAAAGAAACTGGAGAGGGAAAACTTCCTTTTTGGTCGTTCTCCTGCTGCAAAGCTGTTTCTGCGCTTGCGCATTTCATTTCTTTTCGGATTGCACCTGCTTCTTGCAAGGTTGCTTTGAATTAAACCTGTTTTCATCAAAGAACAATTGGTTAGTTTGAAACGGTGGTTGGTTTTGTGGCCTTGATCCTATTGATTGCTTGGTCCTGGCCCCATTTCTATTGAGAACTTTGCTGCTTATCGCCTTTGAGAGTGAATCTCTGTTCAAACCGACTGGATTTAGCCTCCGGGATTTCATTATGAATCGCCCGTGTGGGCTCTGACCTTGTCACTTTATTCTGCCCTTGGGACTTTTGCCTTTGATTTTCTTTCTTTTCCAATGTTTTTTGCTTCAAAAGCATCAATCACTATGGTCAGTCGAGATTGGCCTGACGCACTCGCTGAGGCTGGGTATTTCTTCGACTCTGACCAGGCGAAGCCCTGTGAAACCGGTCCTGCCACCTTTTCTTTGTACTAGTTACGGAATCAGAGATAAACCGAAAGGGATTCAAAGAAAAGTATGCAAAAGGCAAGCATGTGATTTTAAAGAGAAGCATCCCTTTCGGGAAAAAAGGAGGACTTATCTGGGGTGTGCATGCTGGCTTCAAATGAACATGACATGCTTCTTGGACTGGATGCCCGACCCACACAAACTTTCCGGCTTCTCGTGAACCCATTAATCAGTATTTCAAAACCAGGGAACCTTGCCAGGACTCCTTTAGTGGCGAGATGTCTTCTTTTCGGCCGACAGCGCCTTTTGCGGGTTTTCGCCAATCGACCTCTCTCATTTCTATTCTCACCGTCGCCCGATAGTGCTCTTTGCGAGTTTTCACTAAGGGACTCTCTCATTTTCAGTTTCTCTACTCACCGTCGCCTTATGGTGCCCGAAGGTTTTCACCGATAAGACTCTCTCATTTTATTTCTCTCATTTTGGACTATACCAGCTTCCAACAATATTGCTTTTCAATTCCCATGCCTTTGCCAATTGATCAGAAGGACTTGGACAAGGTATTGGGTAAAAAGAATTCTGGACGGAGGTACAACTTTGGAACCATTTCGGCGGATTCGTGGCCGAACCATTATATCATCTGCCCCAGTTTCATTTTTGGGGAAATTGGGATTTTTGTTTTGGTGTGACTGAACCTCAGGGAGAGGCTGCCTACGTACCTTTTCAGGATCTAGTCAAACGTAGTTCAGGAACATTTGTTTTTGTTTTTTTTGTTTTTTTTCATCATATTTTCTTCTTCTTCTTTTTTTTTTTTTAATAGTACTTCTGGATTCCAAAGAGGGTAGCCAAAGAAGGGTAACCGGCTCAAAAGGGGTTTACAAAGGATTGACAGTGTTTGGATAGTGAGAAAGAAAGCCTTCGTCATCTCAATTGCACAAAAGCCATCGCCGAATGAGGATTAGACGTAGTACCTTTTTACTGCATCTGCGTTGACTGCTGTCTCAGGATCATTCCCTTCGATGTCTCCCAGATACAGTGCTCCTCTTGGCAATATTTTCCGGATGATGTATGGACCTTTCCAATTAGGGGCAAACTTCCCTTTTGCTTCCTGATGATGAGGGAGAATGCGTCTGAGTACCAGCTGTCCCACTTCAAAATTCCTGGGACGCACTTTCTTATTATAGGCACGGGCCATTCTTTGTTGGTACAGCTGTCCGTGACAAACCGCGGCCATCCGTTTTTCATCAATTAATGACAATTGCTCTAGTCGGGTTTTAACCCATTCACTGTCCTCAATCTCCGCCTCAACGATTATTCGGAGTGAAGGAATTTCCACTTCTGCAGGTATGACTGCTTCAGTACCGTAAACTAACAAGTATGGTGTTGCTCCAATTGATGTACGTACTGTGGTGCGATACCCAAGTAATGCGAAGGGTAACTTTTCATGCCATTGCCGGGAGCTTTGAATCATCTTTCTCAAAATCTTCTTGATGTTCTTATTTGCTGCCTCGACAGCACCATTGGCTTTTGGCCGATAGGGAGTTGAGTTTCTATGCGTTATCTTGAATTGTTCACATACCTCCTCCATCAGGCGACTGTTCAAGTTAGCGGCATTGTCGGTAATAATAATTGCAGGAACGCCAAAGCGGCAAATGAGATTGGAGTGCACAAAGTCGACCACGACTTTCTTGGTGACTGACTTGAGGGTGATGGCTTCAACCCATTTTGTGAAATAGTCGATTGCTACCAGTATGAACCTATGCCCATTCGAAGCTTTCGGCTCGATCGGCCCAATGACATCCATGCCCCAAGCAACAAACGGCCAAGGTGCTGACATCGGATGAAGTTCTGTCGGAGGTGCATGAATCAAGTCGCCGTGCACCTGGCATTGATGACATTTCCGAACAAAACTGAAACAGTCCTTC
>NW_017698605.1:0-2665 GCF_001879085.1 Nicotiana attenuata | reverse complement strand
GAAAACCAAAGGCTTATTGCAAAAGCTCAAAACAAGAAGCTACGAACATAAAATAAGAAGCTAAGAAAGGAAAAATGCGGAAAGTAAAATGAATATGTACAAGAGGGGATTTAGACGAATATACAATAGGGAGAATGAATATATACATAAGAACGTAACTTTATATAGAGACCCAAAGTAAAAAGTACGAAAAGTGCAATGAAATGACAAAATTATATACATACCAAAGATAAAAAGAAAGAAAGCATAAAATACTATCACATATACAGTCATCCAAATATCCGAACAGGGCTACCCCTCAAATGAAAGCTGGCATTGTCCTCAATGCCAACTAACCAAAATAAGCATAAAATAAAGATGAGAGGAAAAAGAAACTCCCTATGGGTCCTCCGTCTGCATAGGATCCTGATTCTGGGTCCCTGGGTCCTCTGTCTGCTTGGGAACCTATGACTGGCTCCCTGTGATCTGTGGCTCTGCTGGGACCAGGGCCTGAACCTGGACTGGGTCCTGTGGCTGGCTGGAGGAACCTCCCTGTGGGTCCTCTAACTGTATGACTGCATCGTCAGAACGGGGAATCACCCTCTTCCTCATGGGAGGCCTCTCTGACTCCTGCACTGGCTGGGGCTGGGCTGCTGGCACCGGGTCATGCAACAATAGGTCCAGAGGCAAGTGATCCGCCTTCAACCTATCTACTTCTATCCTTATCTCCTTCACCGACTCCTTTGAAGCCCGAGCCTTTCTCATTTTCTTTGCCTCCCTAGCAAGCTCCTTTAGTGCCTTTCCATGTGAATCAACAGCTTCCGTAATCAATTTCTGGTTCTGTAGGAGCTTCTTCTGGTTGTCCAGAAGCTCCTTGAGAGTGTCCTCAATGGACTGTGGGACCTGTGGAGGAGGAGGTGCTGATTGGGCTGCCACCGTAGTAGATAGTACAGACAACTTAGAAGTAGCTGTCTGCATCCAGTTGTTGATGCTGGCGAGGGCCTGGCTCAGGCGGTGGGCAGTCAAGGGGTATGCAGTGGATGAGGGAATCTCTGGAGCTGCAGAAGTAGAGGGTCCTGGGGCCATGTCTGCTGTGGTGGGAGGAGGCTGAGTAGGAGCCACTACTGCTACTGGCTCTTCAGACTGGCCAGTTGAAGTAGTGGCTTTGCGCTTGTATTGCTTGCCTTTAGGGTTGTCATCACCCTGCAGGCTGTACCAAGAGAACGATGCCTTTGCTTTCACTTTCATATCAAATTTCCACTTCTCCACCTCTAAGTCCATGGTCAGGAAGTTGGGGAAGGGATAAGATCTGTCACCTTCGTTCACCACCCATGTAATTACCCGAGACATCACATTCCCGATGTTAATCGGGTACCCTGCCATGATCGATGCCACCAATATAGCTCGGTGAATAGGGAGGGAGTTGTCGTGAGTAGTAGGGTCTAGCCTGCTACACACAAATGTTTCCCACCCTTTAGCCTCAAAGTTTCATGTTCGCCTCAAAATCTTCACTCCCATGGTCAACCAATCTGGGGTGGTACCTGGGATTGCCAAGTACTCTGCCAACCAAGGACGAGCAACCTCACCCGATGCCATCTTCTCCAAATACAATGACTCATCCTCCTCCAAAAAGCCCAGGTAATCATTTATTTTCTTGCCATCAAATTTCACCTTCAAGTTCCGCACCTTGGTCACTGTGGTGCCCTTTTTGATGTGGGCAACATTTGTGTAGAACTCCTTCACCAAGTGCTCATTGGCATCCTCTACGTGGCTTATGAAATAATCCCAACCAGTTCTCGATCTGAACTGCCTCAGCACATTGGGGTTGTGAGGCTCTAGGTCATGTATAATGAACTTCCGCTCGGGTATCAACTTCCTCTCGGGCCACCACTCTCTGAACTTGTGGTAGGCAACCTCACTGACAAATCTATCCTGCCATGCCTACGGGTTCCTAGTTCTATCTACTCCTCCCACTTGGGGCGCACCCCTGTGACGACTCAAAGGGTCATCACCTGTATTCCTACTCCCTTTGTACTTCTGAGGCCGCGAAAAACCTCATTTGGGGTTGCCTCGAGTTTGTGTGCGCAGTCCGGGCGCGAAGCTGGAACGTTTAAATATGAATTTGTGAGAAAAAAATAATAAATTTGATGTTTAAATTGATTGAGTTTGACTTTGGTCAATGTTTTGGGCAAACGGACCCGGACTCGTGATTCGACAGTCCCGGAGGGTCCGTAGGAAATTTTGGGACTTGGGTGTGTGCCCGGAATCAGATTCCGAGGTCCCAAGTCTGAGAAATGAATTATTGTGTGAAATTGTTTTCTGAAAATAATTAAAGAATTTCAAAGTGTTATTTGTTTAGAAGACTGTGCTGTTGGGCTCGTATTTTGGTTCCGACGCCCGGCACAAGTCTTAAATATGATTTAAGCAATTGCTGTAAAGTTTGGTTAGATTTGGACGTCGTTTGACGTGTTTTGGACCAAAAACTCTAAACTTGATGTCTTATGAAAATTGGAAGGAAATCATGGGTCTTGGGCCTAATTTGATGATTACGATGTTGTTTTGGCGATTGGATCGCACGGATGAGTTCGTAGGATGTTATTGAGTTAGTGTGTATGCTTGGGTTGGAGCCCCGAGGGCCGTCGGGTGAGTTTTGAGTAGGTCCCGGGAGGCCTTAGGCTTAAAGTAT
>NW_017698604.1:0-2665 GCF_001879085.1 Nicotiana attenuata | reverse complement strand
TCGCACCGGAGTGACCAGCAGATGCACTCGGCGCAGAAGAACCCTGGACTGATGGGGAATGAGATGAGCTTTGAGCTGGGAGAGCGCTGAGTGAAGTCTGACCCTGCTGGGGCCCATGATGACCACGGCCTGAAGATCTCCCACGATATTCTGGACGAGCTGACTGAGCGGGCCTGAAAGAGCGACCTCTACCCTGCTGGAACTGACCCCTCGAAGGAGCACCACTGTAACTGCCTGATCCACGAGGCCTCTTAGCCTTCCTCTCCTCTCGCTCTCTACGGCGAACTGACTCAATCTCATGAGCAATGTCTACCACCTCCTCAAACGTAGCACCCAGTACTCTCTCTCTAGTCATCAAAATACGGAGATGATAGTTAAGACCATCCACAAATCTCCTGATCCTCTCGCGATCTGTTGGAACCATCCAAGTAGCATGACGAGCCACCTGGGAAAACCTCACCTCATACTGATTCACTGTCATGTCTCCCTGTGCTAACCACTCAAACTGCCTACGCAACTCTTCCCTGCGGGACTGAGGTATATACTTCTCCAGAAAAAGAGCTGAGAACTGCTGCCAAGTCAGAGGTGCTGCACCGGCAGGCCTACGCCTCTCAAAGTCCTCCCACCAAGTAAGAGCATCCCCCGTGAACTGAAAAGTAGTAAATGCCACACCACCCGACTCAAGGATCCCTGCCGTACGGAGCATACGCTGGCATCTGTCGAGAAAACTCTGGGCATCCTCGCCCTCAGCACCACCGAATGTCGGAGGCTGGAGTCTACCAAACCTCTCGAGACGACGCTGCTCATCGTCTGGCATAGCTGGAACCACAAAACCCTGAGCTGGTGCAACCTGCTGAGCTAGAGGTGCCTCCGGTGTCTGTAGCCCCTGCACTCCCTGCGCAGGTGTGCGGGCATCGGGGGTCTGATTGCCTCCCCCGGTCTGTGAAGTAGCTGCTGCTGCTGTGGTGGCTGAAACTGCTTGAGCCAAACCAGTACAGACCGTCAAGATCTGTGCCAAGGTCTCCTGAAGACCCGGAATCACAATAGGCACATCTGGTGCCTGAGCAGGTGCTGCTGGAGTCTCCACCGCTGGAGCCTGATCCTGAGTTAGGGCAATCGTAGGATTAGCAGGTACTGTCCCGGCTACTCTACCCCTGCCACGACCACGACCGTGCCCACGGCCTCTGGCGGCCTTAGTAGGTGGCACTGGTGGTCGTCCGTCACGTTCGGTAGCTCGTGTTCTCACTATATGTGAGAGAATAGAATAACAAAGATTTAGTTCACAATTCAACAAAGCCGCACGACAAGAGTTTCAAGGATATGGAGTATTTCCTAAAGGTTCTGCAGCCTCTCGCGGATAAGTACAGACATCTCCGTACCGATCCGCGAGACTCTACTAAACCGGCTCATGATTCGCGAGACCAAGTAACCTAGGCTCTGATACCACCTTGTCACGATCCAAACCCCGGTCGTGATGGCGCCCAACACATTGCTAGGCAAGCCCGACCATTTACACAACCTTAGCCAAATAATCTATATAAATAAATAAATGTTCACTGCTAAAATACCAAATTAAATGCGGAATTTTTGTAATAATCTCTAACATTCGAAAATCCCAAAATAAAAATAAAGTACTAATCAACCCACAGAATCTGGTGTCACGAACATGAGCCTCTAGAAACAGATTATTCACCTATTACAAGTCCGACTAAGAAAAATATACGAATAAAATAATAAAAGATAGAAGGGAGAGATCAAGGCTGCGAACGCCATGCAGCTACCTCGATACTCCCGGATATTTACTGCTCCGCTAAATAAGTCCTCACTCACCCTGTGGTGTACCTGAATCTGCACACAAGGTGCAGGGAGTATTGTGAGTACTTCCAACCCAGAAAGTAATAAATATAAATAAATTCTGAGGATAAGAAATCCTAAATAAACACAAAGTAAAACTATAATTACAACAACGTGGACCAATAGCATAATACAGTAAACATTAAAAACAGTTATAATAAAGTCACACCAGAATGAGAATAAATAACAATTAAATATGCAATGCAACACATAAACCAGTACCTCCAGTACCCCGCTGTTGCCGTGCAGCCCGCTCCATTTATTTAACGTCGACGGCGCTCACTGAGGGTGTGCAGACTCCGGGAGGGGCCCCTTACGGCCCAAGCGCAATAATAAGCCATCTCGTGGCATCAAACAGGCCCTTGGCCTCATATCAATATCATTATAATACTGTTGCGGCGTGCAGCCCGATCCCATACTCAGTCCAAAAATCACACAATAGTATAAAAATATTCAGCCCAAACTTCATTTAAAAATATTAACTTAATTTCTAATTTAAGAAAAAGGCTGAGATTTCAAACACAGTATTAAATACCAGGACTGAGTTTAATATTTATAAATATGGTAAGAAACCATTAAAATAATCCCTGAAGGATTCAAGTAGTTGGCACGAAGCCTAATTATGACAATTAATCCATTTTTATAAGGATATTACAAATCTACAATCAAATAGGTACCAATTTTATTAAGCGGGACGGACCAAGTCACAGTCCCTGACGGTGCTCTACCCCACGCCCGTTATCCGGCGTGCAAGTCACCTCACATAGCACTACGATGTGCAAATTCGGGGTTTCAAACCCGTCAACACAGC
>NW_017698603.1:0-2665 GCF_001879085.1 Nicotiana attenuata | reverse complement strand
AATAAAAGGCTCAGATATACCTTCACACATAGTACACATAAACAGCATGACTCATGCACAATTAAGGTCTAAATTCAGATCCTATGCATGGTATCTAAGTGATAACAGCAAAATCAGATTTATTACATGACTCAGAAAAATAAGTCCGAATCAGGCTTGCCCTACTGATTTTAACACGTTGACAGTTAAACACTAATCACAAAGACGGTTCTGGTTTTATTTAAGTTATTATCTAAGGCTTGCCTAGGCGTAACATAATATGCAGCAGTTACCAGGATTATTGAGAACAGTTAAAAAAAGTTATTTTACCTAAAGCATGCTGTTCTAAATGTTGCAAAGACATGCAGGGATTGTGACCAGTTTCACTTAAACAAGATGAGCCTGTTTTATGTCCTTTTTCATGCACCAACAGTTTAACTAGGTGTGATTGAGCGAGTGTGAACAAGATCCTAAAACAGGATATCTAATATGCACATATGAAAAAGTGTAGAATAATTTCAGTACATGCAGAATTCCTAAAGCATAATTTCTAAATGCCCGAAGAGTTACAGCATGATTTCAAGATGTGCAGGAGCAACAATTTCATATTAATGATGTTGTTTAGCCTAAAGCAGGATTTCTAAGTGATAAAGTGATGCCAAATGAGATGCTGAAACAGTAAACCTAAGAACATGGTATGTAATGCACGACATGCTTTGAATGGGTTGATCTTACACATGGATTCTAATGCACACACAGGAAATGTGTCTAAGACATGGTTTCTACCCATTGATGTTGATAGCATGTATAACTACCCTCCCATTTTCACTAGCCAGCTCTAATACTTGTTTACAATAGGTTATTACAGACCAACATTGAAATGAATTACATAAGTAGAAAAGAAAAATAAAAAGTTACTATATAGAGAGCCTGAAAATTGGCCCAGTCTTTCAGCACCTGATTAGGACTTCCTCACTGAGTTATGTAATAAATCACCTCAAGTGCCAAGATTGTTTCATAGCCCTTCTCATATCCGGGTGTGTCAGAGTTCCCTAAGGACCTCAAGGGATCCCGGGCAGTGCTCACACCCAGATTTCATAGCCAAGACAGAGTAAGTGCAGTGTGAAAAGGCCGACTTTTATGTGTCCAAGTTCAGAGGGAGCTCAAGGGTCCCAAGGCAAGGCTCACACAAAAGGTGCAGAACTTAGTGGTCTAAGAGTAAGGTGAAAGTGCTTAGCATAGGTTTAAAAGAGTTGAGTAGGAAAACAGTATTAAAAGGAGGTTTGTTTGAAATAGGTTTTGGAAAGCAATAGAAGAGTTTGCCTTAGTGAAAAACCAGTTTGAAGAAGAAAAGAAACAGGACAATCAGCAACTCAAAACCAAATCAACATACATAGTTCAAACACAAACAGGGAAAGGAGGAATTGGGGACAAGTAGTTCATATGTGAAAGCATATTTGCACACAGGTTAACACCAGAGAAGTACTGCAGAACTTAAATAGTCACAGCAAAAGTCTATCACAAAGTATTCATGCCAGGAGCTTAACAGCATTAGATTTAAGGGGTGCTAAACAAAGTTACACATTAGGTTTAGGGGGAAGGGTTCAGGATCACATAGTAACTAGGTGTCATAAACACATGGCTTATAATGTATTGGGGGTTAGGGGTAGGGCAGAATAATAGTAGAAAATGTAAGAAAGCAGTAGACATGATGAATTATAGGGAAGGGGTAATCACATGGCAAAAAGGTTTTGAAACCCTAGTCTTGAAAATGAGGAAATCGTTTGAAACCAGAGAATCTTTTGAGGAAAACAGGTGAGAACCTTAAAAGACACATAGATCCATCACAGATCTAAAAAGATCGGAGGATTTAAAGCTACGATTTCCAGAGAAAACCCAAAGGAGGAGAGGAAAGCTTAAAATATCACCGGCCTTTGGCCGAAAAATGTAGAGATCTTACTCGAACGGTCATAGGTGGTCGGAAAACATGGCATGAGACCGGAGATGGAGTGGACCGCATCAGAGTCACTTGAGAGCCTCCACTGGTGACATAGGTGTGAAAGACGAATCCATAAGGTCGATGAGAGGTGGAAACTTCATGATTTCCGGCGAGGAGATAGCCGGAGAGGGGAGAGACAGAGCATAGGAGACGAAGGTTCTAGAGAGAGTTGAGAGGATTCAAAGAGACGGGTGAGAAGTGAGACGGGGGAAAAATGAGAAATGGGGGTAGTCGTTTAGGGGTTAATATGGTAAGTATTAATCTGGGCCGTTGATTTGAATTAATCAACGGCTCACCGAATGAGGGTTGGGCTGGGTAAGATTTTAAGTTTGGGTTGGGTAACTGGGCTAGTTTATTGGGTTAGTGGTCTGGGTTAATTAGGCTAGAATTGAAATTTAAAAATGTCTAGTTGTTGAATACCCCATAAAATAGATAAATAACTTATAAAAATAGCTAATAATTATAGAAAATTAAATTGATGCTTTTTAACTAAATTAAAATGATTAATTAGTATTAAAAATATAAATGACTAATTATTAGGTAAAAACATAGCACAAAATATATAATTAGGCCATATTTGCAAAGTCATTGCAATTATAACCAGATAGCGCCAATTTGGCTAATTTGTGAAATATATTTGGTCTTAATAGGACCAAAAATGATATATTAAATTAAGGAATGCTTTTG
>NW_017698602.1:0-2665 GCF_001879085.1 Nicotiana attenuata | reverse complement strand
CGAACGCATTGAATGAAATCAAGCCCAGCCCTTGGAGTCCAATAAGTCTATGCGAACGCGACAGCCCTGACGCGAACGCGGTTAAGAAATGTGTGAAGCTACACGATTGCGGAGCACTAATTGCGAACGCAATGAAGAAACTTGTCATCCTCCAGAATTACTCTACGTGAACGCGTAGAGGAGGACGCGAACGCGAACAAGAAGAACACCAAAGCTACGCGAACGCGTGATGATACCGCGAACGCGAAGAAGGAATTGGGACCTGCACAGCTGAAGGATTTTCTGCAACACTTTGAAACTCCAAAATGCTCCGTCGAGCATCCGAAACACACCCGAGGCCCCCGGGACCTCAACCAAACCTACGGACATATCCCATAACATCATTCAAACTTGTACCAATCCTTAAACCACCTAAAACAACGCCGGAAACACGAATTAATCAAGGATTCAAGCCTAAGAACTTCAAATTCCAACAAAACACGCTTTCGATAAAAAACCTAACCAAACCTCGTTCGATTGACCTGAAATTTTGCACGCACATCCCAAATGACATGATGGAGCTACTGCAACTTCCGGAATTCCAATCCGATCCTCGGATCAAAAACTCACTATCGGAACGGAAACTTCAAAAATTCCAACTTCGGCATTTCAAGCCTAAATGAGCTACGAGCCTCCAAAATACATCCCGAACACGCTCACAACCCCGAAATCGCCTAACGGAGCTAACGGAACCATCGGATTTCCATTCCGAGGTATTCTTCACACTGTTCCGATTACGGACCATTTTTCAATTCTTAAGCTCTCATTTAGGGACTAAGTGTCCCAAAACACTCCAAATCCCAACACCGAACGTCCCGGCAAACCAAAATAGCAGAAATGAACTTAGGGGAAGCAGTTAATGGGGGATCGGGGCGTAAATTCCAAAAACGACCGACCGGGTCGTTACATCCTCCTACACTTAACCATTCGTTCGTCCTCGAACGAGCATAGAGAACATACCTGAAGAGGTGAAAAGATGAGGGTACTGGCTGCACATATTCTGCTCGGTCTCCCAAGTCGCCTCCTCGGCCGGCTGACCCTGCCACTGAACCTTCACTGAAGCTATGTTCTTTGACCTCAACTTCCTGATCTGCCTGTCCAAAATAGCCACTGGCTCCTCAACATAGGATAGATCCTTGTCCAACCGGACTGAACTGAAATCCAACACGTGCGACGGATCACCGTGATACCTCCGGAGCATCGAAACATGAAATACCGGATGAACTCCAGCCAAGCTGGGAGGTTAGGCAAGCTCATAGGCAACCTCCCCAACTCGCCTCAATATCTTAAAAGGGCCAATAAACCTCGGACTCAGCTTCCCTTTCTTTCCAAACCTCATGACGCCCTTCATAGGCGAGACCCGAAGCAGAACCCGCTCACCAACCATATATGAAACATCACGAACCTTCCTGTCCGTGTAACTCTTCTGTCTAGACTGGGCTGTACGGAGTCTGTCCTGAATCACCTTGACCTTCTCTAATGCATCCTGAACCGTCTTTGTACCCAATAGCCTGGCCTCACCTGGCTCAAACCAACCCACCGGAGATCTACACCTCCTGCCATATAAGGCCTCATACGGCGCCATCTGAATGCTGGACTGATAACTGTTGTTATAAGCAAACTCCGCCAATGGCAAGAAATGATCCCAAGACCCTCCAAACTCAATCATGCACGCACGGAGCATGTCCTCAAGAATTTGAATAGTGCGCTCAGACTGTCCGTCCGTCTGGGAGTGAAATGCTGTGCTCAACTCCACCCGAGTGCCTAACTCCTGCTGCACAGCTCTCCAGAACCGCGATGTAAACTGAGTACCTCTGTCTGAAATGATAGAAACTGGAATACCATGCAAACGGACGATCTCCCTGATATAAATCTCCGCCAACCGCTCCGATGAATAAGTGGTACACACAGGAATGAAATGAGCGGACTTGGTCAGCCGGTCCACAATAACCCAAATGGAATCAAACTTCTTCAAGGTCCGTGGAAGTCCACATACAAAATCCATGGTGATGCGCTCCCATTTCCACTCCGGAATCTCTATCTGCTGAAGCAACCCACCCCGCCGCTGGTGCTCATACTTCACCTGCTGGCAGTTGAGGCATCTAGACACATAACCAACTATATCCTTCTTCATCCACCTCCACCAGTAGTGCTGCCTCAGGTCCTGATACATCTTCGCGGCACCCGGATGGATGGAATACCGCGAACTATGGGCCTCTGCTAGAATCAACTCTCGAAGGCCATCAACATTGGGCACACAAATCCGGCCCTGCATCCTCATTACTCCATCATCTCCAATGGTCACATCTCTGGCATCCCCACGCTGGACCCTGTCCTGAAGGACAAGCAAATGAGGGTCATCATACTGCCGCTCCCTGATACAGTCAAATAGGGAAGACCGGGAAACCACACAGGCTAGAACCCGACTGGGCTCCGAAAGATCCAATCTCACGAACTGGCTGGCTAAGGCCTGAACATCCATCGCCATGGGCCTCTCTGAAGCTGGTAAATATGCCAAACTCCCCAAACTCTTCGCCCGGCGACTCAAGGCATCCACCACCACATTGGCCTTGCCCGGGTAAAATAGGATAGTGATGTCATAATCCTTCAGCAGCTCTAACTACCT
>NW_017698601.1:0-2666 GCF_001879085.1 Nicotiana attenuata | reverse complement strand
TCAAGATAGAAAGAATTCACTCACTCTCAGAAATAACATTCATATGCCACAAAAGATGCACCATAAGCTTGCCCGTAGTGTACTACTCCACTAATTGAGCTCATTCAATCTTGGATCAATTAGGACTTTATTTGGTTGTAATGCAGGATACGGGACGGGTAAGATACATTTAGATATAAGAGTGACTACACCTCCCTAAGCACTTTAATACATATACTTTAACATTCAAACCCCATACTTATGTCAAACCAAAACTCCACCTTCACATCAATGTATATTACCCCATACTTCTTTAAGCACAGTTACGTCAAGAGCCAACACTTATCAAGAATTTTTTTTCCACAACAACCCAACTATTTTGTTTTCAATTCAAGTGGCTCTTACTTTTTCAAAACAGTGCACCTTTCTCCTTATTTCATTAGTTCCACTCAAAAGCCAAACCAACCACCCCACACTTTAACTTTTACTATAGTTCTATAATAATTCACATGCTCATGAGAGGTTACAATGGTTCAAATAGATGGTTAATTCGAACAAATGGGTAAGGCTTGTAATGTGGTTGCCAAAGAAACAGGATTACAGGCTCAAAGGGGTTAACTACGATATATAATAATTAGGCGGGTAAAATATACATATCTGGCTCAACAAGAAAACGCCTATATCACTTTCAAGACTGAACAACACTACTATTTCGCTTTGCGAACACACGGGGCAAGTTCTAGGCATCAATTGCACTGCACAGAATATCACAAAACCTTACACACACATGGCACATAACTCACTCAGGATTAGATTCATCAAGACACCCTAATCAGAGCAGTTAAGCAAATTTAAGATCATACAATTTAAGGTACTTATACAAGAGTCAAAAACTGAGCCTAAGCGTCACAGCCAAAGTACTCACTATTCTCAATGCATAACAAAGTCAAGAGATATTGCTTCATTTCAAAACAAAACACAATGGCTCCTATTTCCCAAAAAAAAAAAAAAACTAACTACACCCGGTTCAAATAAACCCTTGGAAAAGAACCGTGGTTTAAAGAAAAACCAAGGGGTAATTGCTACACTACCTAACAAAACAAAAAATCTTTTTGGTATTTTCTTTAGACTTACTTCCCTCAAGAAAACTGTCTAGAAGATCCGTCATCAGGAAAAGTCCAATCTTTAAAAAAAAACACAGCTAAAGTAGCATGAAAAATCACCCAGACAATCTCCTCACCCCACACTTAAAATTGTGCATTGTCCCCAATGCACACCCATACATACAAGAGGGTAAAAGAAACTCCCTGGTAGGCCAAAGGCCGAAGCACTAGCAGTTCATGGGGTACTCAGACTTCTCCCAAGCTTGGTCCTTCGTGTGGGTACCTCACACTTAGTTCCAACCATTTGGTTTGCTGATGCATCCTTCCAATACATTTGCTTTCCATGCTCCTAGAAAATAAAAAAATTGACACTACAAAAATAATACAATAAAAAAAATAAATAAAAGAAAGCAATAAAGCTGGGTTGTCTCCCAACAAGCGCTTGATTTAACGTCGCGGCACGACGTGAATCACTTTCTGCCTCCACTTTGAACTTATGAATCGGACCCCAAGTTTTGATTCTGCTCTATGATCATGCTCCTGGGGTGGTGGAACGAATCTGGCTGGCCCAATAAAATAATGTAGTATTCTGCACTTCTTGGCCTTTAGATGAGGTGTGTAATCCCGATTTTCTGGCAAGAAGAATTCCGGAATGTAAGCACTTTGTTCCTCATTCCTCGACTCCTCAAATGGCTCGGACGACTCTATTTCCATATCATCATCTAAACACAATGTGGAAAAATGCTTGGAGTGAGGACCAATGCGCTCAACTACAAGAACATTGGGACTATCTACATTCTCAACACTAATGACAATAGAGTCAACTAAATATGTATCCTCAATATCCTTGGTTGACTCTAGTATCTCTTCTACAACATCGACATCCTCAAAATCTAGTGTGATTGATTGTTGGTGTTCTACTCTAGCCTCCTCCTCTAGCTCATCAATTTCTGTATCTAATTCACGCTTTTCTTGGATACTATTCACAATATTGGCTTGTTGAGCATTAAAAACTTCAACCAGTTGACTCATGTTAACTTTCAAGTTGTGAATAGTTTCCTCCTGCCTTTCTATCCGCAGTAGTAATTTACTCTGTTGTTCCAAAATGCACTTTAACATATCTTCGAGCTTCTTTAGGTCAGCTTCCCTAGGTTCTTTGTTCCTATTAACTTCACCAGAAAAAGAAGAACAATCAAAGTAAGGGGTTGGGGGAAGGTAAGAAATATAAGCACAACCGTGAAAGTGACCATCTTGACCACCACACATATCACACACATTCCACACATAAGATTGAGTTGGTGCACAAAACTCGCTCTCAGGAATATTTTGATAATTTTGCCCTGGGTGGTTTCCTTCACAATATGCATAAGGAGGATCAAAAGTAGAATTACCAACAACAAAATTCTCATAATTCCATGATGTCATGTTTCTCAAATAAACAAATAAAACTAAAATAAAAAAAATAAAAAAAAATCAAATAATAAAATAAAAGTTCAAACTTGAAACCTAGCAATATGTACACCTACAACTACACCGTTAGTTCCCCGGCAACGGCGCCAAAATTTGATCACGCCCAACTATGCC
>NW_017698600.1:0-2666 GCF_001879085.1 Nicotiana attenuata | reverse complement strand
GGAGGAGGCCCAAGTTAAAGCTCATGAAATTCGGTTGACTTGTGGTTACAACCCTGACACGCCTCAGCCTGATGCAGAGGGTGTTGATGAAGAGGACCTCCCCGAGCTTGAAGATAGCGCCTAGTGTGACTCTGCTTATAACCGAGGCGATGATGAAGTGGGCGGTGGAGGCCAAGGCGGAGACAGTCATTAGGTGCTCCGCTCTTGTTTTGTAGGAGCTTTTTGTACTTTTCCCTTTTTGTCGGCATCTTCGTGCGCCTTTGTAAAAAAATTTATCAAAAGATGAAATTCAACTTTTGTTTTATGCGTATCTTTCTATCCTTGCATTAGTTTTTGTTTCTATGGTTGTGTGCTTTACTTCTTCACTTCCTCCCTTTGTTGTTGCCTTCCGAGTTGCGATGGCACGGGGATGGGGAATTCTACTCAAGTGGATTGAGTGGATGCCTTTTGTGTAGGTATGGAGTGGCCATAGGCTGATGGGTTTTATTTGAGCTGGTCGAATGTGCCTCTTAGTTAAGACGTGGCCAGAGGCCGAGGAGTCTTGTCCGAACTAGTCGAACGTATGTCTTCTTAGTTAAGACATGGCCAGAGCCGAGGAGTCTTGTTCGAACTAGTCGAACGTATGTCTTCTTAGTTAAGACGTGGCTAGGGGCCGAGGAGTCTTGTCCGAACTGGTCGAACGTGGCTCTTAGTTGAGATATGGCCAAGAGCCGAGTAGTCTTGTTCGAGCTGGTCGAACGTATCTCTTAGTTGAGATGTGTCCAAAGGCCGAGTAGCCTTTTTCAAGTTGGTCGAACGTATCTCTTAGTTGAGGTGTGGCCAAGGGCCGAGACGTCTTGTTCGAGTTGGTCAAACGTATCTCTTAGTTGAGAGAATTAGGAGAAATATTCTATCAAACAGGCATCTCATTCATTTTAATCACATTGTGTTGATTACATCATTTTGCCGTGAGGCTTCTTGGAGAAAATTACAAGTTTTGGATGCTGGTTGGCGTTCCAGTCCCAGTCCCAATATATCTAGTACCTTCATTGTTCAATTCTGAGATTCTTCAGGAGTCGGGCAATTAAATGTGGTTGTTCCCGCATATTTCATCTCGAAATATCCCGTTCGTTGCCTCGTTAAAAATCTCCTTGATAAAACCAAGTGAAACTCAAGTGAGGGAAAAAGAGTACAACTTACGGGGCATTCCTTGTTTTTCAGAAGTTGAAGTACTTAAGGTAGCTGATATTCCAATTGTTCGGTAGCATCTTTCCTTCCAATGTTTCCAATTGGAAAGATCCCTTGTCTGCGGCCTGCAACTTTGTACGGTCGTCCAAATTGGCTCCTAATTTTCCTTCTCGGGGGTCTCTTCCTGCTTGGGTTTTGGCCTTGAGCATGTAATCCCCGACCTTAAGTAACCGTACCTTGGCCTTTCTGTTGTAGTAGCGTTCTACTTGTTGTTTTTGTGCGACCATTCTTAATACGCTAGGTCTCTTCGTTCTTCGACTTCGTCAAGATCTTGTCTTCTGTTCTCGTAATTGTCATTGCCGCTCTTGTTGGTGTACCTTAGGTTGGGCTCTCCTATTTCGACCGGTATGACTCCTTCAGACCCATAGACTAAGGAGTAAGTGTTTCTCTTGTGCTTGTTTTGGGGTCGTCCCATGTGCCCACAATACTCCTGATAGCATCTCCGGCCACATTCCCTTAGAATCTTCGAGTCTCTTCTTCAAGATATTCAAAATTGACTTATTGGAGGATTCTGCTTGTCTGTTGCTGGCTGGATGGTATGGGTTTCAGAGTTGAAAATTTTAGTGGTTTTTCTCCCTGTGAACTAGGGTCCGTTGTGGCAGCTTATTTCTTTGGGCAGGCCAAATCGGCAGATGATGTTCTTCCATATGAAGCTGATTACTTCTTGCTCACGAATTAGGGCGAATGTGCCTCCTTTGACCCATTTAAAGATGTTGTCAGTCAAAGCTAAAAGGAATTTAATGTTACCTTATCCCGCTGGGAGTGGTCCCACGATGTCCATCCCCCATTTGATGAACCACCATAGCGAGGTGACGGAATGGAGGTGTTCACCTGCTTGGTGAATTATTGGGGCGTACTTCTGGAAATGTTCGCACTTCTTTACAAATTCCTGAGCATATTTCTTCATGGTAGGCCAATAGTATCCTACCCGTATGAGGCATCTGACAAGTGCTCATTCATCGGAGTGACTGCCACAGTGGCCTTCGTGGACTTCCTCGAGGACGCGTTGAGTCTAGTTCGGTCCCAAGAACTTTGCCAAGGGCCCCCTGTACATCCTTTTATACAATTCGTTGTGAGGAGGCTGTACCTTGCCGCTTACATTCTCAACTTCCTAGCTTCCTTTTTATCATTTGGGAGAGCACCGTCCTGCAAGTAATTTATAATGCAGTTGCGCAAGTCCTAGGTTAAGTTAATAGATTTCACCTCGACGTGATCTAAGGCTGAGCTGAGGAGATGCACCACATTTTTTTCCCCAGGGTTATGCCTTTTGTTGCGGCAACCAGTTTCGCGAGGCCATTCACCTCGACGATCTGAGTTCATGGAATCTGGTCGAGCTGACATTCATCAAATTTGGGTAACAGTTTGCAGATCTCAGTCTTATACTTTTGTAACCTCTACTCTTTAATATGGAAAGTCCTAGTAACTTGGTTGACAATGAG
>NW_017698599.1:0-2666 GCF_001879085.1 Nicotiana attenuata | reverse complement strand
GAAATAGTTTAAATAAAGTCTACAGCGAGAATCTAAACCAGGTAAATAAGGAAGAACAGTAATAGAAAGCAAAGGTAACAATACACGGAAAACTGCCCTCACAAGGAATAGTAGCCGGGGGATCTCTTGGTATCCTCATCATCAACACTGGGGATCTCTCGGTATCCCGAGGATCTCTTAGTATCCTCAATAAGTAAGTCGGGGATCTCTTAGTATCCCGAGGATCTCTTGGTATCCTCAATAAGTAAACCGGGGATATCTTGGTATCCCAATATATATATATAGAAACACATGTGACAGGGATCTCTTGGTATCCCGCACCCTCAGTCCAGAATATCTCAAGTACAGAGGGATCTCCCGGGAAGCCGTCCCGTAGTCCCAAATTAAACACACAACAACAGCGATTCCTAAATCTCGGAACAATGCTAAAAATCAGGACACGAAGTAGTAAATTATAGCCTAACATGCTTCACAGAGTACAAGTAGCACAGTTAAAGCAAATAAGCAGGTAAGCCAGCTAAACATGAGTCTCTAAGCTAGCACAGGTACAAACTTGCAGTTAAAATGAACAAGTAAACAAGAAAGCTCAATTTAAATACTTCAAGTAGAAATGGATTTACAACAATTAGCTCAAGTACGCGCTCGTCACCTCATGTACGGGGCATTCAAATATTGAAGATCATATCCTAAGGGAAAAAGGTCCCCCACACAAAGTTAGACAAGCCACTTACCTCGAACCGGTTCAATATCAACTAGAAATCACGCTCTTGCCACGAGTATCCGACTCCAAATGGCTCAAATCTATTCAATTCAATTACACATTATAAATAACATCGCAAACACCTGGTTTTGCTAATAAATTCAAAGCTACGGCGTAAAATTAGGTGAAATGACCAAAATGCCCTCCAGGTCAACGCCCCGGAATCGAATAATTTTTACATTTTCAGAACCCTCGTACTCTCACAAGTCTAACCATATAAAAATCTCCCAAATCGGAGGTCAATTGCCCACTCAAAACTCAATAATTAGGTCTATGAAGTTTCTTCCAATTTTTGATCATAAATTCGAATTCCAATGGTGTATTTAACTATAAAATGATGAAATATAACAAGAAGGGACCAAAGAAACGTTACCCAGTGATCTTCACTTCAAGTTCCATTCAAAATCGCCTTAAACTGAGCTCTCAATTGATTTTTGTAACTTATGAACTCAAATCCTCGAAATTTCTATTTCTGCCCAGGGATTTCCGCTTCTGCGGACAAGGGACCGCTTCTGCGGTCCCGCATATGCGGAAAAACAACCGCTTCTGCGGTTTTCACTTAATGGACCAGAGTCCGCTTCTGCAGACACATAACGCTCCTGCGGTTCCGCTTCAGCGGAAAGGCGACCGCTTCTGCGGTTCCTGAGAGGGAGGGCAAATCTCGCTTCTGCGACGACCAAGGCCACTTCTGCTGCTCCGCTTCTGCGGTTCCCAAGCCGCAAAAGCGGAAAGATACCAGAAACAGTAGTGCTGCTATTTCTCAACCTCCAAAACTCTTCCGTTAACCACCCGAAATCATCCCGAGGCCCCCGGGACCTCAACCAAAAGTACCAATACCACCTAATACCTTATTCAAACTTGTACCAATCCTGAAAACACCTAAACAACGCCGGAAACCCGAATTAATCAAAGATTCAAGCCTAAGAACTTCAAATTCCAACCAAACACGTTTTCGATAAAAAACCTACCCAAACCTTGTCCGAATGACCTGAAATTTTGCACACACATCCACATGACGAAACTACTGCAACTTCCGGAATTCCAATCCGACCCTCAGATCAAAAACTCACTATCGGACCGGAAACTTCAAAGATTCAAACTTCGGCATTTCAAGCCTAAATGAGTTACGAGCCTCCAAAATACATTCCGAACACGCTCCCAACCCCGAAATCACCTAACGGAGCTAACGAACCATCGGATTTCCATTCCGATGTCGTCTTCACACTGTTATGATTACGGACCATTTTTCAACTCTTAAGCTCTCATTTAGGGACTAAGTGTCCCAAAACTCTCCAAAACTCAACACCGAACGTCCCGGCAAACCAAAATAGCAGAAATGAACTTAGGGGAAACAGTTAATGGGGGATCGGGGCGAAATTTCCAAAAACGACCGGCCGGGTCGTTACATCCTCCTACACTTAAACATTCGTTCTTCCTCGAACGAGCATAGAGAACATACCTGAAGTAGTGAAAAGATGAGGGTACTGGCTGCGCATATCCTGCTCGGTCTCCCAAGTCGCCTTCTCGGCCGGCTGACCCCGCCACTGAAGCGATGTTCTTTGACCTCAACTTCCTGACCTGACTGTCCAAAATTGCCATTGGCTCCTCAACATAGGATAGATCCTTGTCTAGTTGGACCGAACTGAAATCCAACACATGCGACGGATCACCGTGATACCTCCGGAGCATCGAAACATGAAATCCCGGATGAACTCCGGCCAAACTGGGAGGTAAGGCAAGCTCATAGGCAACCTCCCCAACTCGCCTCAAGATCTCAAAAGGGCCAATAAACCTCGGACTCAACTTTCCCTTCTTCCCAAACCGCATGACGCCCTTCATAGGCGAGACCCGAAGCAGAACCCGCTCTCCAACCATATATGAAACCATCACGGACCTTCCTGTCCGC
>NW_017698598.1:0-2666 GCF_001879085.1 Nicotiana attenuata | reverse complement strand
CCTTGCATCCTCAATACTCCATCATCTCCAATGGTCACATCCCTGGCATCTCCACGCTGAACCTTGTCCCGAAGGACAAGAAAATGAGGGTCATCATACTGCCGCTCCCTGATACGATCAAATAGGGAAGACAGGGAAACCACACAGGCTAGAACCCGACTGGGCTCCGAAAGATCCAATCTCACGAACTGGCTGGCTAAGGCCTGAACATCCATCGCCATAGGCCTCTCTGAAGCTGGTAAATATGCCAAACTCCCCAAACTCTCCGCCCGGCGACTCAAGGCATCCGCCACCACATTGGCCTTGCCCGGGTGATATAGGATAGTGATGTCATAATCCTTCAGCAACTCTAACCACCTCCTCTGACGCATATTGAGATCCTTTTGCTTGAGCAAGTGCTGCAAACTCCGATGATCAGTATAGATCTCACAAGGCACTCCATATAAATAATGACGCCAGATCTTCAAGGCATGAACAATGGCAGCTAACTTAAGGTCGTGGACAGGTTAATTCTTTTCATGTATCTTCAACTGTCTGGACGCGTAGGCAATCACCCTACCGTCCTGCATCAACACTGCTCCAAGGCCAACTCTCGAGGCGTCACAATAGACAGTATAAGACCCCGAACCGGTAGGCAACATCAAAATAGGGGCTGTAGTCAAAGCTGTCTTGAGCTTCTAAAAGCTCGCCTCACACTCCTCTGTCCACTGAAATGGGGCACCCTTCTGGGTCAATCTAGTCATAGGGGCAGCAATTGATGAAAATCCATCCACGAATCAACGGTAGTAACCCGCCAAGCCAAGGAAGCTGCGAATCTCTGTAGCTGAGGACGGCCTGGGCCAACTCTGCACGGCCTCTACCTTCCTCGGATCCACCCGAATACCCTCACTAGAAATTACATGGCCTAAGAATGCCACAGAACTCAGCCAAAACTCACAGTTTGAGAACTTTGCATATAACTTTTTCTCCCTCAAGGTTTGTAGCACGGTCCTCAGATGCTGCTCATGATCTTCCCGACTCCGGGAATACACCAGAATATCATCAATAAAAACAATCACGAACGAGTCAAGATATGGCCTGAACACACTGTGCATCAAATGCATGAAAGTTGCAGGGGCATTGGTCAGCCCAAATGACATAACAAGGAACTCGTAATGGCCATATCGAGTCCTGAAGGCAGTCTTCGGGATATCTGGCTCCTGAATCTTCAACTGATGGTAACCTGAGCGCAAGTCAATCTTAGAAAACACCTGTGCGCCCTGAAGCTGGTCAAATAGATTATCAATGCGAGGCAAAGGATAACGGTTATTCACTGTAACCTTGTTCAACTGGCGGTAGTCAATACACATGCGCATAGAACCATCCTTTTTCTTCACAAACAAAACAGGGACACCCCACGGGGAAACACTGGGTCGAATAAAACCCTTACCAAGCAATTCCTGCAACTGATCCTTCAACTCCTTCAACTCAGGAGGAGCCATATGATACGGAGAAATGGAAATGGACTGAGTGCCCGGCAACAGATCAATCCCAAAATCAATGTCCCTATCAGGCGGCATGCCTGGAAGATCAGCTGGAAATACATCGGGATAATCCCGTACCACTGGAACAGAATCAACAGAAGGGGTATCAACACTAACATCTCTCACATAAGCCAAATACACGGCACACCCCTTCTCAACCATGCGCTGAGCTTTAAGAAAAGAGATAACTCTACTGGAAGTGTGATCTAAAGTACCACTCCACTCAATACGCGGAACACCTGGCACAGCCAGCGTCACGGTCTTGGCGTGACAATCAAGAATAGCAAAATGGGGCGACAACCAGTCCATGCCCAAAATAATGTCAAAATCCACCATACCGAGTAATAATAAGTCTGCTCTGGTCTCAAAACCACGAATAGTAACCAAACATGACCGATAAATGCGGTCCACAACAAGAGAATCTCCCACAGGAGTAGAAACATAAACGGGGGCACTCAAAGAATCCTGAGGCACACCCAAATAAGGAGAAAAGTAAGAAGACACATAAGAGTAAGTAGAGCCCGGATCGAATAGAACCGATGCCTCTCTGTGACAAACCAGAATAATACCTGTAATGACAGAGTCGGAGGCAACAGCCTCATTATGGGCAGGGATACAATAATATCTGGCGTGGCCCCTCTCTCGAGGGCGACCTCTATCTCCCCTACCTCCGCCCCTGGCTGGCTGGGCAGGTGCGGTAGCAGCGGGGGCTGTGACCATAGCCTGAGAACCCTGAGGAGCACGCTGTGGCTGAGAAGTCTGTGGGGGCGCGCTCCTCCCAAGTCTGGGGCAATCCCTCACCAAGTGACGTGTATCACCACACTCGTAACAAGCTCTGGAAGGACGCGGTGGCTGTGACTGGCTGGGACTAGGCCTGCTGGACTGACCTCTGGAAACACCCCGCGCAGGAGGCGCGCTAGAAACTGGAGGTGCATAGTAAGGCTCCTGAGGTGGAGATGGAGTTGGAGTACTGCCGGCTACTGGAAGAGCTGAATGTACAGGGCGACCCGAATAACCTCTGCCATAACGACCTGCTGATGGGGTACGGGCACCAGAGTAGTGACCCGACTCTCGAGACCTCTTGGCCTCCCTCTCTCCTCGCTCCCTGGCGAGCATACCCTCAATCCTCCTAGCAATGCTCAC
>NW_017698597.1:0-2666 GCF_001879085.1 Nicotiana attenuata | reverse complement strand
GGGATGACAGTGGGTTATTAGTCACATTGGGGACATCCTCATCCCTTAGCACTATCTTCCTCTGTTCTATCAAGTTCTCCACTGCTCTCTTCAAGGTCCAGCAATCATCCGTGTCGTGTCCTTCCTCCCCTGAGTGATAGGTACATCGGGCACCAGCTCTGTGAGCGGGTGATACCGGGTTTTTCCTTGTTTGAGGAACTGGCTGTAGCAGACCCATTTGGACAAGCTTTGGAAATAGACTGGAGTAGGATTCACCAATTGGTGTAAAATTTTGCCTCCTAGGTGGCTCACGAGGGGGAAAGTTGTTTTGTGGAGGACGGGGGTTGTAGTGGTTTTGGTGAAGAGGCTGGTTTCTAGGAAATAGAGCTTGTTCCTATTGGCTTGTTGCTGAGGCCGGACATAAGGTTGAGCATTCATGATCGCATATGGCTGAGGAGCATAGGCCATGTCCTGGTGAGGGTACTAGTGCTGCGGGGTTCTTTCTGGGAACATGGATCTGGGAACACGGTGTCTTCTTGCACCCGATGCTGCCATGGATGTTTCTTCTTTTTTCTTGCCCTTCGCTACTCCTCTAGACCCGCCCTGAATGGCTTGGGAGATGGCTCTGATAGTGGACTGGCTTAGAATTCGACCCGTTTTCAGTCCGTTATCAACCATTTCACCGATTTTGATAGCTTCCGCGAACGGTTTACCCATAGCTGACATCATATTTTGAAAGTAGTCGGGTTCCTAAGATTGGAGGAACACTGTGACCATTTTGACCTCATCCATCGGAGGCTTTACTCTAGATGCTTGCTCACGCCATTTCACTACGTACTCCTAGAAGCTCTCCGAGGACTTCTTATTCAAGTTTGTCAATGAGTTTCTATCTAGAGCAATGTCGATATTGTACTGGAATTGCCTGACAAAGTCTCTAGCAAGGTCATCCCAGATGTGCAAACGAAATATATCTTGATCCATGTACCACTCGAAGGCGATGCCAACCATACTTTCTCCAAAATAAGCCATGAGTAGTTCTTCCCTTCCTCCGGCTCCTCACTGATTGCAGTATTTCTTGAGATGAGCAATAGGATCACCATGCCCATCATACTTTTCAAACTTTGGAGTTTTGAATCCCAACGGTAAGTGCACATGAGGGAACATGCATAAATCAGCATAGGACACATTTTTCTGCCCACTCAAACCTTGTATGTTTTTGAGACTTTGCTCAATGATTCTCATCCTCCTGGCAATCTCTTTGTCACGCCCCAAATTCGAGGAACATGACAGGCGCCCGACCGGGTAACCCCAGTCAAGCGGACCTGGTTGCCTTTCCTAACCCACGTGTTACCCCATGTTTTCCTTACTCAATATTCCAATAACTAGCCATATAATTAATTTAGAACACCTTTTGCAAAACATACATACATATATAATAGTTAGTGAAATTACCAATTCGTTGCCCAACAAATGTAACCTGGATATACATAAGATTCTAACCCACATCCACTGTCTACGGAGCCTCTAAAGATACAACAGGATAATACAGTACTTGCCGGTAACAAGGCTCCGGCTATACTTTACTTAAAACCAAAATAAGACTCCGGAATAGAAGCGGCGTGAGCCACGCAGGGCCCCGAGAGGAAAGGGGCTCACCAATACGGCCGATGGAAGATGAAGGAGTGCTACTGCCGATGAACCAGAGTACCTGCTACGGATCCACCTACAATCATAACACGAATGTAGCACCCCCGGCAAAAAGGGACGTCAGTACACTGGAATTGTACTGGTAAGTATGAACAAACTTTGCGCCAAGTAAACTCAAGCCATAGACAAGTAAGTAACAGTAACAGAAACAACAATCAAATCCATAAAGAAAGAACAATCAAGCCAAACAAGTTTTACAAACTCTCCTGTTTCCCCTTCCACATTTCCACATCAATAGATTTCGCATTTTTGCTCATATTTTCATTTCAACAGTGATATCGATCACTTTCCACCCTTATTACCTCGGCCACCCTTATCACCACAACCCACACCTTACTACTTCGTGTTGCGGCGCGCAACCCGATCCCACCGTACAGTTTCAATTCACAAACAATCACAACAACAACAATGAACAATTCACAAAGATCACAACAACACTTCTTAAGGAGTAGCAACAATAATTTACAAGTGTTTCCATAACCATCAATACTATTTCCGTCATATTCCACAATTCACAAGTGTTTCACGTTACAACAATACTTGCCCACAATAAGCCATAGATGTTACTATCAGAATTATTCCAGTTGCATCACTTACAATTTCCTTACGTCATTTGTTTGTCAGCTAATACCACATATCATAATCGCAACCATGCCAATCACACGAATTTCACAATTTACCCACATAGATGTCACATACCAAACATTTGAACACCAACAAGGCGATTTTACAAGGTCAAGGTTAACCATACATACCTGGAGCCGAATTCCCTTTTAATTTCTACTTCCAACTTCACCAAAAAGCCTAGCAACGTCAATCTAGTGCACAAATTAATACATATTTCTTAGAATCAAAGTTCACAATCACTACCCGAACACATTTAGGTTATCAACCTTTCTTTAAACAATTCTTTACTCCCTCCCAATTACTCTTACTAGATTTTAGGTTTGTAATAAACATGCATGAGTGTTTCAACCCCT
>NW_017698596.1:0-2666 GCF_001879085.1 Nicotiana attenuata | reverse complement strand
TTGATTCATTCTCCGCCCTCGGAATTGCATACAATGTCGGCACCATGGCCCTTCGTTGCTTGGGGAATGGACGTTATTGGACCGATTGAGCCAGCAGCATCAAATGGACATAGATTCATTTTGGTAGCCATTGATTATTTCACTAAATGGGTGGAGGCAAAAACCTTCAAATCTGTGACTAAGAAGGCAGTTGTCGATTTCGTGCATTCAAATATCATATGCCGGTTTGGGGTCCCAAAGGTAATCATCACAGATAATGGTGCAAACCTCAATAGTCATTTGATGGCCGAGACATGTCAGCAGTTTAAGATCATGCACCGCAATTCCACTCCATATCGTCCTAAGGCAAATGGAGCAGTTGAAGCAGCTAACAAGAATATCAAGAAAATACTTCGGAAAATGGTCGAAGGGTCAAGGCAATGGCATGAAAAACTACCTTTTGCATTGTTGGGTTATCGCACTACTGTCCGCACTTCAGTAGGAGCGACTCCTTATTCCTTGGTGTATGGAACCGAAGCAGTAATACCCGCAGAGGTTGAGATCCCGTCCCTCCGGATCACTGCTGAGGCAGAAATTGATGATGATGAATGGGTTAAAACCCGCTTGGAACAATTAAGTCTGATTGACGAAAAACGACTGGCAGCGGTATGTCATGGTCAGTTATACCAACAGAGAATGGCAAGAGCATATAATAAGAAGGTGCGTCCACGTAAGTTTGAAGTAGGGCAGTTGGTGCTGAGACGTATCCTACCCCATTGGGCTGAGGCAAAAGGAAAGTTCGCCCCAAACTGGCAAGGGCCATTTGTTGTAACCAGAGTGTTGTCCAATGGCGCTTTATATTTGACAGACGTGGAAGGAAAATGTGTAGAAATGGCTATCAATTCTGATGCAGTCAAGAGATATTTTGTATGATTCTTTTGTCTTTGTGTACTTGATTGTATTTGACATATTTTGAGATTGAAATGACGAAGGCATTTTGTTCTGCTATCTAAACACTTTATCCCTCGTTACCCCTTTGAGCCTTAAATACTTTCTTGCATACCCCTCTTTCGGAATCAATAATCAAGCTCGTAAGGCTGAGCAGGGAAAGAAAGTGGAGACATAAGAGAAAAACCGTGAAAAAGGAAAAGAAAAGAAAAGAAAGAAAAGAAAAGAAAGAAAAAAAAAGAAAAAAAAAAGAGAAAGAAAAGAAAAAAGGAGAGAAAAGAAAAGAACAGTGAATGAAACAGGAAATAAGAAAAAAAAAAGAAAGAAAAGAAAAGAAGTAAAAGGAAAGAAAACAAAAGTGGAAGAAAAGGAAAGATCGCAACAATGAACGTAGTCGTCTGAACTACGTTTGACTTGATCCCGAAAGGGTACGTAGGCAGCCTCACTGAGGTTCAGTCATAACAAAAGAAAATCCAAATAATCCCCGGGAAGGAAACTGGGGCAGAAGTTATGGTTGTTGCATGAGATATGATGCCGAAAGTTGTAATATTGGACCCACATTTGAATTATTTTGAGCTTCTATACCTTTCTTTCTAAACCCATCCAAAAGCCACATTACGGACCAAAGAAAGACCTTCCGATCAATCTTAACAAATGTCAATACAAGCAGGTAAAGTGATTTTGTTGGGGACAACACTCTGGTGCCAGAAGGAAAAAGATGAAATGAGAGAGTCTTACTGGTGAAAACCCTCACGGGCACCGTAAGGCGAAGTGAATTTGAGAGATATTAAAATGAGAGAGTCTTATTGGTGAAAACTCTCGCGGGCACCGTAAGGCGAAGTGAGTTTGAGAGATATTAAAAATGAGAGAGTCTTATTGGTGAAAACCCTCACGGGCACCGTAAGGCGAACATGAGTTTTCAGATGTGCAAATAAGGAAGGTTGTGGTTGAAAGATGTTTGAAACATGGTGAAAGAAGCAAGGTTTGGGTTTTGTTAAAAGTCGGGCGTGAAAGTATGAGGCAACAAATGTGGTAAGTAACAATTGATTGGTTGGGCAGACTAGGTTGGGATCCGAAGTGCATGGCACGATCAATGGAATCAGCCTTTCCACTCAGATAAGTCTTGTCCTTTTCTCTTCATTGCCGCTCATTCATTTTCAGAGTTTTTCTATCCTCAACACCTTCGAGGTCATTGTATTTCATTCTCTTAAAATCTGTCTGTAAGACATTTTAGTGTTAGTTCTGTTCAAAAACAAAAGAAGGATGTCAAAGCTAACTACCAGCTTCCCAGTTGGATGGCACAACAAGTTGAGGACATGTCGAAAGGGAGTAAAACATGAAGGGTCAATAAAGTCAGGGGAATAATCAGACATTTGCAAGGAAGAGGCAAGGTTCACAGGAAAGGAATAGGAACACCAAACAGTAACATGAAGTAAACATGGGGGTCATCGAGATTTAAGGGTTGAAAGTCAACTGGAAATCGGGGCAAGTCAAAGCAAGTCCAGGAAGCAAGTCAGGGTGGATGTCAGAAGCGGGAGCATGGCCAACAAGAATGCCAGCAGCTAGTCACCATTTTACATTAACAAAGTTTTCTTTGATTGAAACAGGGGCAGAAATTTTCTTTGTGGTTAATTTGTCGCAATCAGGCGCCCACCTGGAGAACAAGGGAATATTTTCAAGTTTCAGCAATCAGGCGCCCACCTGGAGAACAAGGGAATACTTTTCAAGTTTCAGCAATC
>NW_017698595.1:0-2667 GCF_001879085.1 Nicotiana attenuata | reverse complement strand
GTCAACATGCAAATCCAAAGCAAATGAATGCACAGTAGCACGTAAGATGCATCGGGATGGTCTTTTCATTTCAGGTCACCTGTCCTAGACGGACCCAACCCCTGTGTTGAGTCCCCTAAGTCAAATGCACATGATGCAAACAAACGTTCCTACTAGGGATCCGGCATGAGGTTTTGTTCTTCTAGGTTTAAACCCTAGGTTTATTGGTCTAGACCTGGCTTACCCGAGCGGACAACTCGAGACGAGGGGGAGGCAGCGTACCGGGGATACAGAAGCTCCGCCAGCTTAGCAACTTATCCAAACCTCGTTCTAAATGGGAAAAGACTCTAAACAGAAGAGAAGCTACACGAAGTGCACCCTTTTCCATGATTTAGAAGACTCAGAGAGAGGAAGGGATTCGTAACAGTTTATATATACAATTCAACAAATATCAAAGCGGTAAAACAATTAGCACGTATAGCATGGAACATGTAGGAAAATAAGATAAAGCCAAATATAACAATTTATCTAAGCTCGAATTCTGAACCCTGAACAAAAAGTTCTGGGTTCTTTTCACCAGCAGAGTCGCCAGAGCTGTCACACCTCCTTTTTTCTTACTACACCTCGTAAAGGGGCATAAGAAAGGGAGTTTTTCCAATTAAAGGACAATCGAAACGGGATTCGTCTATTAAGAGATTCAGAGTTGCCACTTGGGAGATTTACGGTGTCCCAAGTCACCGGTTTGAATCCCGAATCGAGGAAAGGGTTTCACTCTGTTTAATAGTCGCGAACCAGAAATCCGGGTAAGGAATTCTGTTAACACGGGAGAAGGGGTTAGGCACTCCCGAGTTCCGTGGTTCTAGCACGGTCGCTCAACTGCTATATTTGGCTAAAATCTGATTTTAACACATGTTATCCTATTGTGCAATTTTAAAAATTATTTACCGCTTTTAATTAATTTTAACATTTTTAGGAAATTGAACGTCGTTTAAAACATGTTTTTGGATCACGTCACATGAAATGCACCCGGATCCTCGACACATTTTACTCAACGTTTTGGGATTTGGATTTGGGTCGCATGAAATGCACACCCGGATTTAGGAAGGTAAGATTATTAAAGAGCGTGCCTAAAGCGACTAACGTGTTATTAACTTTGCGGGAGGCCATGAAAATTCGCTAAATGGAACGTCCCGAATTCTAAATATTTTAATAAAGTAATTAAAGAGGGCCACGTGATTTGTGATTTTATTTGGCGCGGCGCACCTCAATTTTGTTTTTTAAAGGACATCCTAAAGGCGAACTAATATTATCTATAAGAATTGTCTCTTAAAAAAAACTTAATTTATTAACATTATGAACTAACTAACATTACAGCATTCAAGGAAATTCGGGCCCCAAGCTCAAGTCCGAACTCGAACAAGGCGATCTCCATTACTGAAGAAACCCTTAGCTCGAGTCCGCTACTTAACTTGAAAGGCCCAAAGCCTACTATTTAATTGTTGCTAGATCAATTATTAGTTCAAACCTGGGCCCAAAATGGATCCAGTCCACATGAGAGGCATGTGAGAGCCAAGGGCTTTGAAAAGCTAAAAAACAGGCCTGCCTTAACACGCTGAGCCAGAATTGAAATTTGGCTCAAGGCAGGCCCAAATCGAGTGAAGCCTTCCCAGGTGTGAGAGGGGAAGACTTTGGCGACTGAAATTAAGCAAAACTAGAGGAAAGTTCTCTATCTGGAAATGTATGAACAAGCTGAACTAGAAAAATCTACCGATTTCCCAAACTCGAATTGAAACATACATGCTAACATTTTAGCTCTTAAACCTAAACTAACGCAAACACGAAGCAACCCCGATATAGGAAAATCAGTGTTTACATTTACCCAATCCATTTAGCCACAAATCGATTCAAACATGATACAGGAAAGCGAGATTGAACTAAACTTTTTACTTCTAGTCCTTAACTGATTAACACGAACTGACTAATTACAATTCCATTTCCATTATAGCATGCAATCAATCAAACCCCCTTATATAAAAAAATACGATGTAAACCGAACAAATAAGCTACTGGGCTCAAAGCACGAGCTCGGATAACTGATAAACCAATCCCTTTGCATACCAGCATTCTTAAGATCAACTAAACAAATACTCATGCTTGTTAACCATGTTTGTTATATGAACACATACATTTTAAATCAAACTGACCTTAAACAAGGATTCCTAAGCATGCTCTTCAACGTTGAAACTAAATCTTCTACTCGATCCCAAACACAGCCTTATAGTATGCATGTAAAAGCTTATGCGACACCTATTATTACAGATCTACTACATAACATGAAACAGTAAAAGGATAGAGAAAAAAAACTAAATCAAATAAGCTTGCATTCCATTGAATTTCACTCAGATTACATATCCAACATTCTGCAAATGTCCAAAGGCTATTGAGATACCTGCAGAACAAAACAATAGAAGGAATGAGGACAATAGCAGTGAGGAGCAGCAGCAGTCAACAGCAAGGCAATTAATAGAACAGCAACTCAAGATCAATCAGCCCAGATTCAATGTTGAAATTAAGCTCCAAATATCAAACTCAACTCAAACCCAAAACCAAAATCCAAACCTAGACCATACTTGAAAACCCCCAAATCGAACTCGTAAAACTAAACCCGGGAATTAACGAGAAACTCGA
>NW_017698594.1:0-2667 GCF_001879085.1 Nicotiana attenuata | reverse complement strand
ATTGGAACTCGAGGTGCGCCATTTCAAACAAAAATGATAATTGCATGGCCCTCGTTTTAATTTTGAATTGATCCTTAGAACTCGAGGCGTGCCATTTAGCAAATTCCATGGCCCTCGCAAAGCCCTAATGCGTAGTTATTTTAGGCGCGTGTTTAATAAATTTACCTTCTTAAACTCGGGTGCACATTTATGTGACCCAAATCCAAATCCCAACGAAGTTAAAATATGTCAAAAATCACGGGTGCATTTATGTGACGTGGTTCGAGACGTGTTTTAATGACGTTGCAATCCTCTTTAAAAATATGAATAAAAGCGGTTAAAAAGTTTAAAATTTTCACATAGGTTCATAATTGTATAAAATCAGATAATTAAGCCAGATATGACAGTTGAGCGACCGTGCTAGAACCACGGAATCCGGGAATGCCTAACACCTTCTCCCGGGTTAACAGAATTCCTTACTCGGATTTCTGGTTCGCGACTGTTAAACAGAGTCAAACCTTTTCCTCGATTCGGGATTCAAACTGGTGACTTGGGACACCATAAATCTCCCAAGTGGCGACTCTGAATCTCTTAATAAAATGAATCCCGTTTCGATTGTCCTTTAATTGGAAAAACTCCTTTATTATACCCTTCACGGGGTGTAGTAGTAAAAAAGGAGGTGTGACAGCTCTGGCGACTCTGCTGGGGACAAGAACCCAGAACTTTGGTTCAGGGTTCAAAGTTCGAGCTTAGATATATTGTTGTATTTGGCTTTATCTGATTTTCCTACATGTTTCATGCTAAATGTGCAAAATGTTGCTTTTTACCGCTTTGATATTATCTGAACTGTATATAAACTGTGCCGAAACCCTTCTCTTCTCACCTCCGGGGATGTGCTCACTGGTGGAGACTCCCTATTCTGTTAGTGTCATACCTTAAAATAAGAAAGAGGCCGGACAAGTTACTAAGCCGGATGGCCTTTTGGTTCCCGATACGTAGCCCCCTCCTCGACTCGAGTTGTCCGCTCGGGTACACAGTCTAGAACATATACCCAGGTTTTGAACCTAGAATAACTTGACTTCATGCCGGATCCCTAGTAGGAACGCTTATCTGCATCACATGCATTTTGACTTAGGGGACTCAACACAGGGGTTGGGTCCGTCTAGGACAGGTGTACCCGGAATAATGGACCATCCTGATGCATCCTACTTGTGCATTTATCTGTTTTGGACTCGCATGCTGACCGGCTTTGAATATCTGGAAAATTGAAAAGCGAAAAGGGGAAAAGAGAAAATAGCAGTGTGGAAAGTTAATTACCTATATTAGAAAAACCAATGTCCAAGTAGTGCCGAAATGCTGCCGGATTTTTGAGAAAATGAAAGGAAAAAGAAGAAAAGTATTTTTTAGTTTGTTTTGTTTGCCAATGGAAAAGAAAAACAAAAAGAGTTTTATTTTCAAATTAGTTTGTTTATTTGCCACTAAAAAAGAAAATAACCAAAAAAAGGGTCTTGCTTTCGGAAATAACGTATTTGCGGGAAAAAAAAGAGAAGAAGAAAAACAAAAAAGAGTTTAGTTTTCGAAAATAGTTAGTTTTATTTGCCCGAACTACGCCAATTTGATTCCCATAGGGTGTGGGATACGTAGGCAACCCTCATCGGGTCCAACTTCTTTTTTGCAAAAATAACCCAAAATGAACAAATTTTGTTTTTATTATAAATAATTAAGGTGATGCCATTCTTGTCAAAATAGTCGAATGTCCCTAAAAGGGCGCCGGAAGGTTGCTTTTGCAAGAATAGCTGCCTTTGGTCATTTTTCAAGGTTTTGGCCGGCTAGCCAACACAGCCTTAAAATCTTCGTTCCCGAGGTGCTGAAAGGTCGTATTCGCGAAACCGGGTCTTTATTCTTAATTTGAAAAAGAAAAAGTGTCAACTTCGTTTTGAGTTTTTGCTTAATCACCTTAATAAATGTGCAGAATAAGCACGAGCCCAGGTGTGCCAATAACAGTTAGGAACAAGATCCCTTTGGAGTCTGTTAGTTGTTTTGAGTCTCTACTTTCTTCCCGCTGGAGTCTGTCATTTGTTTTCGAAACTGTATGTTCTTTTTTGAAGTATGATTTTAGAGTCTGTATTTCGAGTCTGTTAGTTTTTAGTTTTGAGTCTTTGTAATTAAAGTATTTGCTTTTTATAAAAAATTGAAAATCCCAAAATATTTTGTTATTTATTTTACATTTATGTTGCAAGAACTACGCTTGGTCTGATTCATGCGGGGTCATGATACGTAGGCAATCTCCATAGGATTCGACCGTAACCAAAAAATAAAAAGGGCAAATAAGAGAAAATATAAAGAGAGCAAGAGAAAAAGAAAGAAAAGAGCGGAAAAACAATTTTGAGGCAAGGAGAGAATAGGAACAAGAAAAATCGAGGCAAAAGAAAAGAAGGAAAAGAAAAGAGAGGAAAATGAGAGGAAAGCAAAGAAAAGAGGGAAAGGCAAGAAACAAACAATGGAGGGAAGAATGAGAGGAAAGGCATGGCAAATAAAGAAAAATGAAGGCCGGGATGACGCATGCGACTGATCAAAAGCATAATAGGAACTGTTAACTGCCTAGGTGCATTCATTCTCCAAATGTGCGGGTACCAATGTGTTAAATGCCCTAATGCTAACGTGATGGTTTCATTTTGTCATGTCATT
>NW_017698593.1:0-2667 GCF_001879085.1 Nicotiana attenuata | reverse complement strand
AATCCGACCCTCGGATCAAAAACTCACTATCGGACCGGAAACGTCAAAAATTCAAACTTCGGCATTTCAAGCCTAAATGAGCTACGAGCTTCCAAAATACATTCCGAACACGCTCCAACCCCGAAATCACCTAACGGAGCTAACGGAACCATCGGATTTCCATTCCGAGGTCGTCTTCACACTGTTCCGATTACGGACCATTTTCCAACTCTTAAGCTCTCATTTAGGGAGTAAGTGTCCCAAAACACTCTGAATCCCAACACCGAACGTCCCGGCAACCAAAATAGCAGAAATGAACTTAGGGGAAGCAGTTAATGGGGGATCGGGGCGTAAATTCCAAAAACGACCGGCCGGGTCGTTACATCCTCCTACACTTAAACATTCGTTCGTCCTCGAACGAGCATAGAGAGCATACCTGAAGAAGTGAAAAGATGAGGGTACTGGCTGCGCATATCCTGCTCGGTCTCCCAAGTCGCCTCCTCGGCCGGCTGACCCCGCCACTGGACCTTTACTGAAGCTATGTTCTTTGACCTCAACTTCCTGATCTGCCTGTCCAAAATAGCCACTGGCTCCTCAACATAGGATAGATCCCTGTCCAACTGGACTGAACTGAAATCCAACACGTGCGACGGATCACCGCGATACCTCCGGAGCATCGAAACATGAAATACCGGATGAACTCCGGCCAAGCTGGGAGGTAAGGCAAGCTCATAAGCAACCTCCCCAACTCGCCTCAAGATCTCAAAAGGGCCAATAAACCTCGGACTCAGCTTCCCTTTCTTTCCAAACCTCATGACGCCCTTCATAGGCGAGACCCGAAGCAGAACCCGCTCACCAACCATATATGAAACATCACGAACCTTCCTGTCCGCGTAACTCTTTTGTCTAGACTGGGCTGTACGGAGTCTGAATCACCTTGACCTTCTCTAATGCATCCTGAACCATCTCTGTACCCAATAGCCTGGCCTCACCCGGCTCAAACTAACCCACCGGAGACCTACACCTCCTGCCATATAAAGCCACATATGGCGCCATTTGAATGCTGGACTGATAACTGTTGTTATAAGCAAACTCCGCCAATGGCAAGAAATGATCCCAAGACCCTCCAAACTCAATCACGCACACACGGAGCATGTCCTCAAGAATCTGAATAGTGCGCTCAGACTGTCCGTCCGTCTGGGGGTGAAATGATGTGGTCAACTCCACCCGAGTTCTAACTCCTGCTGCACAGCTCTCCAGAACCGCGATGTAAACTGAGTACCTCTGTCTGAAATGATAGAAACTAGAATACCATGCAAACGGACGATCTCCCTGATATAAATCTCCGCCAACCGCTCCGATGAATAAGTGGTACACACAGGAATGAAATGAGCGGACTTGGTCAGCCGGTACACAATAACCCAAATGGAATCAAACTTCTTCAAGGTCCGTGGAAGTCCAGATACAAAATCCATGGTGATGCGCTCCCATTTCCACTCTAGAATCTCTATCTGCTGGAGCAACCCACCTGGGCGCTGGTGCTCATACTTCACCTGTTGGCAGTTGAGGCATCTAGACACATAACCAACTATATCCTTCTTCATTCGCCTCCACCAATAGTGCTGCCTAAAGTCTTGATACATCTTCGCGGCACCCGGATGGATGGAATACCGCGAACTGTGGGCCTCTGCTAGAATCAACTCTCGAAGGCCATCAACATTGGGCACACAAATCCGGCCCTGCATCCTCATTACTCCATCATCTCCAATGGTCACATCTCTGGCATCCCCACGTTGGACCCTGTCCTGAAGGACAAGCAAATGAGGGTCATCATACTGCCGCTCTCTGATACGGTCAAATAGAGAAGACCGGGAAACCACACAGGCTAGAACCCGACTAGGCTCCGAAATATCCAATCTCACGAACTGGCTGGCTAAGGCCTGAACATCAATCGCCATAGGCCTCTCTGAAGCTGGTAAAATATGCCAAACTCCCCAAAATCTCCGCCCGGCGACTCAAGGCATCCGCCACCACATTGGCCTTGCCCGGGTGATATAGGATAGTGTTGTCATAATCCTTCAGCAGCTCTAACCACCTCCTCTGACGCATATTGAGATCCTTTTGCTTGAGCAACTGCTGCAAACTCCGATGATCAGTATAGATCTCACAAGGCACACCATACAGGTAATGACGCCAGATCTTCAAGGCATGAACAATGGCAGCTAACTCAAGGTCGTGGACAGGGTAATTCTTTTCATGTACCTTCAACTGTCTGGACGCGTAGGCAATCACCCTACCGTCCTGCATCAACACTGCTCCAAGGCCAACTCTCGAGGCGTCACAATAGACAGTATAAGACCCCGAACCGGTAGGCAACATCAAAATAGGGGCTGTAGTCAAAGCTGTCTTGAGCTTCTGAAAGCTCGCCTCACACTCCTCTGTCCACTGAAATGGGGCACCCTTCTGGGTCAATCTAGTCATAGGGGCAGCAATCGATGAAAACTCCCTCCACGAAACGACGGTAGTAACCCGCCAAGCCAAGGAAGCTGCGAATCTCTGTAGCTGAGGACGGCCTGGACCAACTCTGTACGGCCTCTACCTTCCTCGGATCCACCAGGAATACCCGTCACTGAAAACTCACATGGCCTAAGAATGCCACAGAACTCAGCCAAAACTCACATTTTGAGA
>NW_017698592.1:0-2668 GCF_001879085.1 Nicotiana attenuata | reverse complement strand
CTTACACTTACTCTTAGACTCTAAGTTCTGCCCCCTTCCTATGAGCCTTGCCTTGGGAACCTTGAGTTCCCTCTGAACTTGGACATTTGAGGGCTGGCCTTTCCACACTGCACTATATTTCTACAATGATATTTGGGGTGTAAGCATTGCCTGGAGTTCAGGAAACTCCTTGGAACTTTGACACATCCCAAATGAGAGAAAGGCTTTGGAGAATAAGGTCCTTAGAAGTTGATTTATTCCATACGTCAGACTAGGAGTCTGAATTAGGCTCTCTTTGGATGGAATTTTAATTTCTGATGTATTTTATTTATTCACTTTTCTAGATTCATTCAAGTTGTAATAACCTCGTAATGACTTATGGGGTGTATAGTAAAAGTGGGGGAAGGACTTTCATGTTATGCATATGGGGTAGATGTCATGCTTTAGGTTTACTTCTGCAATTATAAGTCATTCATTACTGCATATTGAAATCCTGCATATAAGTTATTCATTATTGCATCTTGTTCATAAGTCATTCATCACTGCATATAGAAATCCTGCCTTTAAGTTATTCATTATTGCATATAGAAATCCGGCCTATATGTTATTCATTACTGCATATAGAAATCCTGCCTATAAGTTATTCATTACTGCATATAGAAATCCTGCCTATAAGCTATTCACTTGCATTGGAAATCATGCCTATAAGTTTCTGCACTTTTGCATACTCCCCTTAGGCAAACAATCCATAGGTTAAAATAACAAATGTACTCCAGAGACCATGCCTATAGGATTCCTGCACTCTTACAAATGTCCTAAGTCAATCACGCTTAGAAAGCATGCCTATAGGGATAACTAATGAATCTGAATCGCCTAGCTCGTTTAAAAGTTTAAAATCAGTAGCAATGTCGTATCTCTATCGGGCGGCATGCCAGGAAGATCAGCTGGAAACACATCAGGGAAATCCCGTACTACTGGGACTGAATCAACAGAAGGAGTATCTATACTGACATCTCTCACATAAGCTAGATACGCATCACAACCTTTCTCAACCATGCGCTGAGCCTTAAGGAAAGAAATAACTCTACTGGGAGTGTGACCTAAAGCACCCCTCCACTCAACACGCGGTACACCTGGCATGGCCAATGTCACGGTTTTGGCGTGACAATCAAGAATAGCATAATGGGCCGACAACCAGTCCATGCCCAAGATAATATCAAAATTAACCATGCTGAGCAATAATAAATCGGCTCTGGTCTCAGAACCACTAAGAACGACCAAACACGTACGATAAACGCGATCCACAACAAGATAATCCCCCACAAGAGTAGAAACATAAATAGGGGAACTCAAAGAATCCCGAGATATGCCCAAATGCGGAGCAAAATAAGAAGACACATAAGAATAAGTGGAGCCTGGATCGAATAGAACCGATGCATCTCTGTGACAGACCAAGATAGTACCTGTGATGACAGAATCGGAGGCGACAACCTCAGTACGGGCAGGGAGAGCATAGTATCTGGCCTAGCCTCCCCCTCGAGGGCACCTCTACCTCCCCGACCTCCACCTCTGGCTGGCTGGGCCGGTGGGGTAGCAACTAGTGCTGGGACCATAGCCTGAGAACTCTGCGGGGCGTGCTGTGGCTGAAAAGTCTGGGGAGGTTCACCCCTCCTATGTCTGGGGCACTCCCTCACCATATGGCGTGTGTCACCACACTCAATACAAGCTCTGGGAGGACGTGGCGGCTATAACTGGCTCGGGCCAGGTCTGCTGGACTAACTACTGGAAGCACCCCGTGCAGGAGGCGCACTAGATACCGGAGGTGCATAATAAGGCTCCTGAGGCCTGGGTGGAGCAGGAATACCACTGGCTGCTGGAAGAGCTGAATGACGGGGCGACTCATATAACCCCTACCATGACGACCTGCAGTTGGGGCACGGGCACCAGAATAATAGCCCGACTCTCGAGACCTCTTGGCCTCCCTCTCCTCTCTATCCCTAGCATGCATACCCTCAATCCTCCTAGCAATGCTCACCACCTGCTGATAAGAAATATCCATCTCTAACTCACCGGCCATGCTAGACCTGATGCTAGGAATAAGCCCCTCAATAAACCGGCGAACCTTCTCGCGAACCGTAGAGACCAAAGCTGGTGCATGTCTAGCCAAGTCGGTGTAACAGACAGCATACTCTGAGACAGTCATAGTACCCTGGCTCAAATGCTCAAACTCCGCGCGCCAAGCGTCCCTGAGACTCTTGGGGATATACTCCCTCGTGAACATATCTGAAAACTGAGCCCAAGTCAGGGAAGCTTCCTCATCCGGACTGTCTAACTCATAAGCACGCCACCACTGATAGGCGGCTCCTCGAAGCTGGAAGGTAGTGAAGGAAACCCCGCTCGATCCTGATATGCCCATAGTACGGAGGATACGGTAGCACTCCTCAAGAAATCCAAGGGCATCCTCTGAGGCTAGCCCGCTAAAAGTCGGAGGCTGATACTTCTTGAACCTCTCAAGCCTCTTCTGCTCCTCTTCTGAAGCTACTGCCCTCTCCTCGGGCTGAGCTGGGGCTACCGGCTGTACAGGAATAGCCTTTGGAACCTGATCAATATGCACTCGCTGCTCAGGAGTGTGGGCGGCGGGAATCTGTGCTCCTCCCCCGGCCTGGGATGTAGCTGCAGCAAGGGGAAG
>NW_017698591.1:0-2668 GCF_001879085.1 Nicotiana attenuata | reverse complement strand
AGGGTGGGATTGAGAGAAAAACACAAGGAAACGACGCGACCACACCAAATCGGTCGCTACATGAAGTGGAACATTTCATCGTTACGTAACGACGGATTTAACGATACGATACAATAAAATTTAAGTAACAATTAAAATAAACATTGTATTTAAAGTAACAATACGATACGATACGATAGGTAACAACCATCCAAACAAGTTGTAAGGAGATATTTCAAATGCGAGCAGCTCTCATGTGGACTATAAATGACTTTCCTGCATATGGTAGACTCTCTAGATGGTGCAGTTATGGTCGGTTTGCATGCCCTTCTTGTAACATAAACACTCAATCTAGAAGGCTGAAACATGGAAGAAAGTTTTGTTACATGGGGCATCAACGCTTCTTGAAGTCGGGACACAAATATCGGAATGATGCGAAATCATTTGATGGGACTAAAGAAACAAGACCTGCACCTTGTCCAGTATCTGGGTCAGTAGTGTTGAATCAAGTTAAAGATATAAAATTTACTCTCGGCCAGTCAAGTGAAGGGGTAAGTGGGGTGATGAAAAACACATGGAAAAAGAGAAGTATTTTTTTCGATCTTCCTTACTGGATATTTAACTTGGTGCGCCATAATCTTGATATGATGCACATAGAAAAGACTGTGTGCGATAACTTAATTTATACACTATTGAATCTTGGTAAAAAGTCTAAAGACAACTTAGAAGCTCGATTGGACTTGAAGGAGATGAAAATAAGACCAAGCTTATGGCCTCAATATCGAGCTAGTGGGAGAGCATATCTCCTACTACTTTTTCACAATGTCTCAGCAGGAAAAGGACTTATTTTATGAAGTACTACAAAATGCCAAGTTTCCAGATGGCTATGCGTCTAATATTTCACGTTGCGTTCGCAAACGAAAGATATCTGGGCTAAAAACTCACGATTGTCATGTTATAATGCAAGAACTTCTTCCTCTTGCCTTGCGGAGATCAGTAGATAAAAGAGTAAGTTCAATTTTAATTGAACTATGCACATTCTTTCGTGTTTTGTGTAGCAAAGAGCTAAAACTAGAAGAGATAAACCTACTTGAAGAAAAAATCCCAGAAACATTGTCTACTATGGAGAAACTCTTCCTCCTAGGATTCTTTACTGTTATGATACACTTGGTTATTCACTTGGCAACTGAGGCTAAACATGCAGGACTAGTACATTATCGCTGGATGTATCCAATTGAGAGGTATGTAGAATATCACTGAATTTTTGTTATATGTATTTAGTTGTTAAATACTCTAATATCAAACTAATAAAATTACTTTGTTCCATAGGTATTTGGGTACTTTAAAATCATATGTTCGTAATCATGCATGTCCAGAAGGTTCAATAGTGGAAGCATACAGAGCAAATGAGTGTATGGCATTCTGCTCACGATATTTAGAGGGTAGAGATTCAAGGTCTTATTGTTCAAGAAAATGGAGTGATGAAATTGAGCATGAGACTAATAAAGAAGAATCTCTTTTTCCTACTGTTGGGGAGTCGTACGGTGGAGTAGATGTATTTGAGTTGGATGACAAAACATGATTGCAAGCACATCGGCATGTGTTTTTCAATTGTGAATCAGAAGTGGTTGAGAATTATAAAAAGTAAGTGTAATATATATTATTTAATATATATTACTTATTTGATAACAAAATTGATATATGCGAGTTACATGTATAGGGAACATATTGCTGAAATCAAAAGAGCACATCATAAGCGTCGTTTGACACAACATCTACTTGATCGTGTGCATTTCGATACATTTCATGAGTGGTTCAAGGAGCAAGTAAGTAGTAGTACTAAGTCATTGTTTATGTTAAATTATTATCCTTGTACAAATATCCACATTTATAGTTGTATCTTTTATTTGGTTAGGTAAGGGAGTTGGAAGCCACATCTAACATCTTAAAGGATGTTAAAGTCCTAGCACAAGGACCGAGTTACATTGCAAAAAGATTCAGTGTGTTCGATGTTAATAATGGGTATCGATTCCGAACAAAACAAAGTGAAGAGTTTAATGTGACACAAAATAGTGGTGTTATGGTCGTTTCAAAGACTGAAAGTTATGCAAGTACAAGTGATAATGCTCCAAAATCTGCAAATATCACATATTATGGCAGATTGAATGATATTGTGGAGTTAAAGTACTATGAGAAATTTAAGGTCATCTTATTTAAGTGTGATTGGGTTGATGTAACCAAAGGTAGAGGAATTAAGGAAGATGGCTTCGGTTTCACACTTGTGAATTTCACACACCTGACAGACTCTGGCGATCGAGAACGTCATGAGCCCTTTATTTTTGCAGAACAAGCTCAACAAGTAATATTTGTGCAAGATCCTCAAGATCATGAATGGTTTGTCCCTAGGTTAATTAAACCTCGAGACATTTTTAATATGGGAGAGGAAAATAGTGTGCAGTTTGAGTCATCAATGCAAAGTGATGCCACTGACTTGGCTCTTTCAGAAAATGCTTGTGTTTTAGAAGATGAGTATAATGATTGGGTAAGAAGTGGTGTCGATGGGATAATAATTGATACAAACGTAGATTCTCAACCTTCTCCAAATGATGGTGAAGCTAATGTTGAGGGAGAAAATAACATAGAAAATGAATGTGATTCTGAATAAGGTAGGTGGTACTTATAGAATATA
>NW_017698590.1:0-2669 GCF_001879085.1 Nicotiana attenuata | reverse complement strand
AGTCTCAAATCGGGAGATAAAGAGTATTTTGTCCAAAACGGTGAATGCTAATAGGACCGATTGGTCGAAGAAATTGGATGATTCTCTCTGGTCTTATCGAACGGCTTACAAGACTCCAATTGGTATGTCTCCGTATCGGTTGGTGTTTGGTAAAGCTTGCCATCTTCCGATGGAACTTGAGCACAAGGCTATGTGGGCATTGAGGAAGTTGAACTTGGAATGGGATGTTGCAGCCAATCTCCGAGTGGAGCAATTGAATGAGCTTGATGAGTTTAGATTTCATGCCTACTCCAGCTCGGTCTTGTACAATGACAAGATGAAGTACCTTCACGGCAAATATGCTCGGGGAAAGGAATTCAAGGTTGGTGATATGGTTCTTCTTTTCAACTCCCGGTTGAGGTTATTTCCGGGCAAACTAGAGTCTAAGTGGAGTGGCCCTTTTGAAGTGGTATTTGTGACTCCTTTTGGTGCTCTTGATCTCTAAAACAAAAATGGTGAGGTATTCCGGGTTAATGGGCATCGCGTGAAGCATTATTTGGGGAAGATTGATGACAGCCACGTGGTGGCACTTCTTCATTTGAAATGATGAGATGGTAACATACGTCGTGCCGCGACGTTAAATCAGGCGCTTCTTGGGAGGCAACCCATGTCTTTTTCTATTTCTTTGATTTTCTTCATAGACTAGGATTTTTGAGCTAATGGTTTGTGAGATGTTACAGGGATAATGTTGAACCAGTGCAGAACAAAAGCAACAAAAAAATGTCAGGTCTCTGAAGTTTGCCAACGCGGCCGCGCTACAAAACAGTGCGGTCCGCTTAGGCTGGTACAATGAGGTTCTCTGAAGTTGCCAGCGCGGCTGTGGAGCACTTTTGTGCGGTTCGCGCTGGGAAGGCCTAAATATTCATGCTCTCTGAAGTTTCCCACGCGGCCGCGTAACAAAACAGTGCTGTCCGCGTGGGCAGCTCAGTTCAATGTGAAGGAATGAAATCCAGCACGGTCCGCGTCCATTTCTGCGCGGCCGCGCTGGTAGGTAAGTGATGGGTCCCACAGGTTTTCTATAAATAGAGACCCTAGGCCTCATTTTACCCTTTACGCACTCTGACTTCCTGAGTTTAAATTTTTACTATTCACTGAGACCTTTGCTTCAAGTAGTTGAATCTTCATAATCCCTAGTAACATTCCTTGCTAATTTCATTCATAGTTTTAATTTTTAATTATTGTGCTTGCTTCCCAGTAGTATAACTTCTTATTTTCTTCTCATTTTTTCTTAGGTTTAATGATTTGCTTAGGTTTTTGTGTTTATCTTGAACATTGGGCATGAACTTCAATATGAGTAATTGAGTAGGGACAACTAGGACTCAAAGATTTGACGAAAAATGGACCAAAATGCTAAACCCTAGCTCAGTTCTATTAAATGAACCAGCGCAGTCGCGCATCTTTTCTGCACGGTCCGCGTAGTTTCTTCTGTGGTGCCTACTTTAACCAGCGCGGCCGCGTCACATTTTTGGGCGGTCCGCGCTGGCCCAACGCGGTCGCGGTCCATATCAGTGCGGACCGCGTTGGGGGGATTCAGAGAGGTTCACCGGGGGTATATGCTCTGCGCGGTCCGCGCTCCAGACCTACGCGGTCCGCGCCCCTGTGTTCTGCTTCTTTGTTATGCAAATTAACTGTGTTTTCCCCTCCTGTGTGATTCATCTAATTCACTGCATGTGCTTAAACTAACAATGTTAGACGTGTCTTTTTTGCAGATCATGGTTAAGAAACAAGGAGGTAAAGAACAACAACAACCCGAGAGAGGTGGTTCCTCCCGAGGGGGAAAGGGAAAGAGAATTGCTAAACTCACTCCCCAGGCCCGGGCAAACATTAAAAAGACCCGTAAGCTGATACGGGTTACAGATAGGGCTGCCTCCCACTCGTCGGGGAGTGAGTATGCACCCTCCCGGAGCATCACCTCAGAATCAGCCCCCACTCACACCTCTGACCAATTCCAGTTACATGACACTCCTTCACCTTCACCACCTCCAAGAGACCGGTCAACGTAATTTCGGATTCGTCTGATGAGTCCGTAGCAAGAAGTGAAGAACAATACTCCACCTCCCCCACAGCTTCATTATCCGGGGAGAGTGCAGGATATGGTGAGGGAGGTGAGCCTCAAGTCGGGGGAGTTGATCGAACCAGAAAACCTGAAGCCTGGGCAGACAGATTTGTGAGTGAGATAGCGTTACACAAATTTAGAGAGTGATGGCCCGTGCGGAAATTGATCCCGGAGAGACAATTCATTGACAGTGATCTTCTACCTCTCAACCTAAGGTGCAAGAGCAATTCCGTACTAGAGATGGCTGGGGCTTCTTCAAGGAGAGATGTATTGATGCCAATGAGCATATGGTAAAAGAGTTCTATTGCAATGTTTCTCATGTGGTTAAGGACACAAAGGCGACGAAGGTGCGGGATAAAATGGTGGTTTTTGATGGGAAGTCCTTGAATGAATATTTGGGGTTCAAAGAGGAGGATGAAACAGAATACTTAGAGAAGCTAGCAATGGGTGAGGAGGTGCGTCCCTGGTTGGCCGAGTACTTGACCGCCCCGGACACTGTTCCAAAATGGTTGAAGGCGGGGGAGAAGATTCTACGGAACACATTCAATTTTGAAGCAAAGGGTTGGTTGACATT
>NW_017698589.1:0-2669 GCF_001879085.1 Nicotiana attenuata | reverse complement strand
ATCAGTGTACACCTCACACGTCACGCCATATAGATAATGCCTCCAAATCTTCAGAGCATGAACAATGGCTACCAACTCTAGATCATGAACCGGATAATTCTTCTCGTGGATCTTCAGCTGCCTCGAAGCATAGGCTATGACTCTGCCATCCTGCATCAATACTGCACCAAGTCCAATACGGGAAGCATCACAATAGGCTGTATAAGGCCCTGAACCTGTGGGCTAAACCAATATCGGTGCCGTAGTCAGAGCTGACTTGAGATTCTGAAAGCTCGCCTCACACTCATCTGACCATCTGAACTGGGCACCCTTCTGGGTCAACCTGGTCATCGGGACTGCGATAGATGAAAACCCCTCCACGAACCGACGATAGTAGCCTGCTAAACCCAAGAAACTCCGAATCTCTGTGGTTGATGCTGGTCGAGGCCAGTTCTTGACTGCCTCTATCTTCTTCGGGTCCATCTGGATACCCTCTGCTGATACAGCGTGACCCAGAAATGCTACTGAACTCAGCCAGAACTCACACTTGGAGAACTTGGCATATAGCTGACTATCCCTCAGAGTCTGAAGAACCACTCTGAGGTGCTGCTCGTGCTCCTCCTGGCTGCGGGAGTACACCAAAATATCAGTAATAAAGACTATCACGAACATGTCCAAATATGGCCTGAACACTCGGTTCATCAACTCCATGAATGCTGCTGGGGCATTGGTCAACCCAAATGACATGACCAAAAACTCATAATGCCCATACCGAGCGCGGAAAGCTGTCTTAGGGACATCAGATGCCCTAATCCTCAACTGATGGTAGCCAGATCTCAAGTCTATCTTTGAAAACACCTTTGCACCCTGAAGCTGGTCGAACAAATCGTCAATCCTCGGCAGTGGATACTTGTTCTTTATCGTCACTTTGTTCAATTGCCGGTAATCAATGCACATCCTCATCGAACCATCCTTTTTCTTCACGAATAACACTGGCGCACCCCAAGGCAAAACGCTGGGTCTGATGAAACCCTTCTCAAGCAAATCCTGCAACTGATCCTTTAACTCTTTCATCTCTGGCGGGGCCATGCGATACGGCAGGATAGAAATGGGCTGCATGCCCGGAGCCAGATCAATACAAAAATCGATATCCCTGTCGGGCGGCATACCCGGCAGGTCTGAAGGGAAAACCTCGGGGAACTCCCGAACAATAGGAACAGAATCAATAGAAGGGACCTCTGCGCTGGAATCCGAACATACGCCAGATAAGATAAACACCCCTTCTCGACCATGCGTCGAGCCGTCACATGTGAGATAACACTGCGAGTGGCATGACCTGGGGTCCCTCGCCACTCCAGACGGAGCAAATCTGGTAAAGCCAAGGTCACGGTCTTGGCGTGACAATCCAAGATGGCATGATACGGGGACAACCAATCTATCCCTAATATGACGTCAAAATCCACCATGTCTGAGAGCAATAAATCAACACGGGTCTCAAGACCCTCAAACACTACCACACAGGAACGATGAACTCGAATGACCACTATAGAATCACCCACCGGTGTAGATACATATACAGGAACACCCAAGGCATCACTAGGCATAACCAAGTACAGTGCAAAATAGGATGACACATACGAATACGTAGACCCAGGGTCAAATAGCACTGAAGCATCCCTATCACAGACCAGAATAGTACCTGTAATAACTGCATCTGAAGACTCAGCCTCTAGCCTGGCTGGAAGAGCATAACACCGGGGCTGGGCCCCACCTCCCTGAACCATATCCCTGGGACGATCGGCTGCTGGCTGGCCTCTACCTCTGGCGGTCCGAGCTCCACCTCTGTGATCTCTACCTCCACCTCTATGGCCTCTACGCCCGCCTCTAGCTGGCTGGGCAGCCTGTGGATCACCTGCTGCCTTAATCATAGGACGAGGACCCTGCTGCTGTGACTGAGCACCCCTCAACCTCGGGCAAGCCCTCCTGATGTGACCATACTCACCACAATCATAGCACCCGCCTGAATGCTGCAACTGAGAAGACTGAGACTGACCCTGTCGACCTGAATGACCACCTCGGAAGCTCTGAAGCAGTGGTGCACTGATAGGCTGCTGATCAGAATAATGCGGCTGAGACCCACTACCGCCTGAAGTACCATGAGAAACCTGAAGAGCTGACTGAAAGGGCCTCGGAGGATGGCCTCTACCATAAGAATCTCTACCTCCATACGAGGTACCACTGAATCTACCTGCATGACGGGGCCTCTTATCTGACCCATGACCACCTCCCTGTGCAAGAGCCATCTCAACTCTATGGGCCGCATTGGCCACCTCCTGAAACGAAATCTCACTCCCGGCTCCCATAGCCATCTGGAGACGGATCGACTGGATCAACCTATCAATAAACCTCCGCACCCTCTCTCTCTCGGTGGGGAGTATAACAATAGCATGGCGAGCTAGATCAATGAACCTGGTCTCATACTGCGTGACTGACATGGAGCCCTGCTGAAGGCGCTCAAACTGCCTGCGAAGAGCATCTCGCTGAGTAACTGGGAGAAACTTCTCCAAAAACAACTCTGCAAACTGGTCCCAAGTCAGAGATGGCGGCCCTGCTGGTCTGGCTAAACAATAGTCCCTCCACCAAGTCTTGGCGGATCCTGCTAGACGAAAGGTGGCGAAGTCGACCCCATT
>NW_017698588.1:0-2669 GCF_001879085.1 Nicotiana attenuata | reverse complement strand
CTTCCCATCTTCACGACCTTATTGAAAGTTTTCCCTACAGCGGACACCAGATGACCGTAGTAGGTTGGCTCCAAAGCCTGAAGGAAATAATCAACAATCTTACTCTCTTTCATCGGAGGATCAACTCTCGCTGCTTGCTCTCTCCAACGGAAATCGTACTCTCTAAAGCTTTCTCCGGGCTTCTTCTCGATTTTGGTCAGTGACAGACGGTCCGGGACAATTTCGAGATTGTACTGAAAATGACATGCAAAAGCTTGAGCCAGGTCATCCCAGGTATACCACCGAGCATGATCTTGTCTTGTGTACCACTCCAACGCTGCGCCACTTAAGCTTTGACTAAAGTAGGCCATTAATAGCTCATCTTTTCCCCCAGCACCCCTCATCTTGCTGCAGAATCCCCTGAGGTGGGCCACCGGATCACCATGGCCATCATACAAGTCGAACTTGGGTAATTTGAATCCTGCTGGCAACTGGACGTCAGGAAACAAGCACAAGTCTTTGTAAGCCACACTCACTTGACCTCCGAGACCTTGCATATTTCTGAAGGACTGCTCTAAACTTTTGACCTTTCGTATCATCTCCTCTTGCTCGGGGTTTTTGGGAGGTTTCTCTTCTTCAGCTGAGAGATTAAGATGGGGAGCGTTAGAGCATGGTTCTGGGGGTTTGAAGGTGGGTTCGGGTGGGTAATAGTAGTTTTCATGAGTTTGGAACAGAGGTTCACTAGAGGATCTGTGTAATGCGGTGGGTGGAGGAGCCACGAATACTGGAGTAATTGGTGGTGGGGGACATGGAATTTGCTTGGGGGGTGGTGGTGGTGGTGTCTGAGAGGTGGTTCCATAATATTGCTGGTGAGTAGGGAGAGCAGGATATGAGTTCACTGTGGGAGGATCTTGGTGTTGAGCTGGTGGTGGGAGGTAATTGGGATTGGCAGGATAGGCTGGTGGTGGATGTCCCTTCGACCAGGCCTGGTACATTTCGGCCATCTGCTGCTTTAATTTATACATCTCCTCCCTCATTGTATTCACGTCCATTGCCCCCTCCTCTCCGGATGGGTCAACAATGCTTGCATCTAGATCTTGATTGGTCATTTTTGACTTGTCCTTGGAGCGGGTATTGTAAGGGTGGGTTGCCAGAATGCCAGTCAGCTTAACACCTGCCTGAACTCATCAACAACAACTTGTTAGCGGTTAGGGCATTAACACATAGATAACCGCACATTGATGGGTGGATGCACCTAAGCAGTCAAACGTTGCTATTATTTCAATCACATGCGTCATCCCGGCTTTCCATTTCTTTCTCTTGCCGATTAGTTCCTACTCTTATCTTTCCCTTTTCACTTTGTTTTTCTCTCCCTCTTTTGGATTCTCTTTCCTTTGGTTTTTCCCCTATTTGTATCATTCCTTTTTAGTTTTCCCTTTTATTATTTATAAACGGTCGAATCCTATGGAGATTGCCTACGTATCACGACCCCGCGTGAATCAGACCAAGCGTAGTTCGTGGAAAATAACTGTAAAGTAGAAGCAGAATATTTTGGGAATTTTCAAGTTTATTGTAAGTCCATTTCTAACTGTGCCAATGCCATGTAACAGTGTTCTCTCTCGACTTTGAAGTCCTTTGCCTGTTTAATCATTCGGTTTTCTGCGGCAGTGGCCTTTTCCTTTAATCTTGCGACCTTATTGTCATATTCTTCTTTTAACTTCTTAACCATGCGAGCCCGTTCTTCTGCATTTTTAGCCAATTGCCTCTGGACCCCAACTAATTCCTTTTCTGCTTTGCCGAGGTCAAAACTGTAATCATTCACCTTTTGCCTTAGATTTGCTATAAGCTTTGTATCTTTGGCACTTCTGACGGGGTTGTCGGCCTCTAGCTTCATCTTTTGGATTTGGGCTCGTAAGACTTCATTCTCCTTGGCCAATCTTTTTCTCTCACCTTCGTCAGCGGCGGCTTGCAAGCTATTTTCAAATCGGAGGTCTTGGACCTGTTTTTCCAATGCTCCTATGCGGACCCTGTACTCATTTTCTTTAGCTAACCAAGCCCACTGTTCTTGCGATGATTCAGCAAATTCCTGGATGTGTGGTCTTTTAGCTGGCCTTTCGTGCTCACATTCTCTTCTATACCAAGCAAGGTATCCTGGCGACACTTCGCCTTTGGCCCGATCCAGTACGCAAGTATCCCTTTTAAAGTATTGGCATTGGTTCCAAATCTGGCGAACTATTGCTTCAGGAAACTGGCCATCAGGGCCAATCTCAATCACTTGCAAACTAAGATCATCATCCTTAGGTACTATCTGGCACCTCCCCAGCTGCCTCAACACTCGATACGGTGCGTACGGCTGAATGCTTTTGAGCCCCATCAGAAGGAAATGTGGTAGGGTTGCTGGCATATACACGATTTCATCAACGGTTAACCAACCCAGTGTCCACTCTATTTGGCTAGCAGTGAGGGACGAAAAATATGCTGTCCAATCCGTGACTCCTTCCGGCAATTTGACTCCTTTAATCCTTGTGTAAAATTCTTCTATGCATGTTTTTCCTGGAAACCCGTAACTCAAAAACTGAGGCCGATAGCACAGATGCTCGATCATCCACATTTGTAGCAATATGTTGCACCCCTCGAAGAAAGCTTCCCCCGCCTTACAGATTGTAAGGGCTCGGAAGATGTCCGCCAAT
>NW_017698587.1:0-2669 GCF_001879085.1 Nicotiana attenuata | reverse complement strand
GAAGTTTAAATAGCTTAATTGAGTCTTTGTTTTGTTCTAGCATTTTTATAAAACCAGAAAAAATAAATAAATACTAAAATACCAAAATAAATAAATAAATAAATAGAATACAAAAGCAAGAAAACAAAATCAAAAAAAAGGAATTTGGGCTAAATTCACCCAGCCCAAATCAAAGCCCAAAATTTGCACACTTGAAACCTGTCCAAAACTAGCCCAACTGCCCGGTCCAAAAGCTCTTAAAACGACGTAGTATAGGGGAGAAACTACGTCGTTTTGAAATAATGTTAGACCAATTAATCGTGGCCCTCCGCTCCCCATCATCTAACGGTCCTCATTAGTCCAAGGGGTTTAATAAAAGTGTCCGAAAAATTGTATGAACTCAAGAACACTTATCATCTTCCTCGTACAACTGTAACACCACCACCGTACCCCACCGTACCCCACCGTACCCCGCCGTATCTCCACCCTCTTGCCACCGTCCGCCGCCGGCCGGAAATCGCCGCTGCCGGCGGCGAAGCTCCAAATCACTCAAAAATTACACCCCTCAATCCTCTCATCCTCCTCTTTCCAACCCCCAACCTAGTTTCCCTCAAATCGTAACCAAAATGCTCGAATATTAGATCGAAATTTCCGGCCAGGATACCACCTTTACCAAACCCCACCAAATTTACACCATAAGACCACCACGACCTCCTCTATCAAACCCCCAAGGCCCTGATCCTCAAAAATGGCCGGAACTTCTCGAATATGGATTCAAAGTTTCCGGCCAAAACCCTAATTGCCCCAAACCTCTCCAAATTAATACTACGCGATCCTTTCGTCTTCCTCATGAGGAATTCAGTGTCAGTGGTGGTCGAATGTCACCGGATTGGTTCAAACGTCAGATCGGAGAGTGGAAGAGTCTCGAGCGTCAGTTAAGTTTGGTTCTCCTTTCTTTATTTTGTTCAGTTTGTTTCTTGTTCTCATACTTGTTAAACCTCTACTCCGATACGCATTTAATTTCCGTTAATGTTTGTTTTGATTTTGTGCCTGGTTATTAGTCTGTTGTGATCTTGGTTAGCTATGTGTTAGTGTGATTTTATCAGAATAAAATTTATTAAGTAAGATTTCCTTTCTTCTAGTTTTCTATTAGGGTTCTCAGTTCTTTCTTGTTTCATGTTATTAATATAGAAATTTTGATTAGTTCTAGGTCTGTTTCTGATTTGCTCGTTAATCCGGGCTAGTTTAAGTCTTGGTACTGATTTTGTGAGAGTCAATTGACTGGTAGTCCCATTATTTAGTTTGGATCCGGCCTTGAAATTGATTTTTTGGCTATAACTGTTTTAAAATTGCTTGACTGTGGTTCAAAGTAAGAGGGTTTAGTTAGCCAGTAATTCCAAGGGAATTTCAGGGGTAGCTTGGGTATGGAAAAGGGTAGTTTTATTAGGAATGGTAATTGTAAAGGTAAGGGAAGGGTAGTGTGGGAATTGTAATGGGTATAGGACCTTCTAGAACAAGACTTTAGTGTAGTTTTGGTGAAATAAGTGTTGTTACTTGGGTAATAAGTCTTAGAAATGAGGGACTAAGAAACTAAATAAGAAAGGGACTAAAAAGAAAACTAAAATCTGAAGTTAACCTTAGGTTTTGCCTATAAAAAGGCACATACACTGCCTTGTTCAACAAGTTAGAGGGGACCTCTGAAAATTTCAAAGAAAAATCTGAATCCTGAAGTTCAAGTTACTTTTAGATCTCATTTCTGCAAAAAATCAAAAGAAAACACAAAAAAAAAAAAAAGAAGCCTAGTAAAAGAAGACACTGCTATATTGTTTTAAGATTGGTCTTGTTTTCTAATCTAATTTTGCTCAAATTCGAGATCAAATCAGTATGTTCTGAGTTATTTCTAGTTGCTGAATATCAGAAATCTCCTCCTAAGTTTAGTTTCAATTCGTCTTGGTTCAATCTAGTCTGCTACGTGGTTATTGGAGTCGTGTCCTTCATATCTCGATTCTGGTCTGTTTCTGTTATTGCTGGACTGCGTACGAGCTAGTGCTTGGCTATTAGCTGCTACTGCTTACTACCGCTGACTTCTTCCTCTTCCATTTTTGGTTCAAATTCCAGGTACATGCTCAAATTCGGCTTGATGTAACTATAAATGGAGATGAAATAAAGAGATGCTTGCACATTTGATTCCTAAATTGTACTTACTTTGGTTGTTATGTAGTAATAGCTAAGTAGATATGAAAGTTTAAGATGATTTGATTCTAATTTGTGTACGAATGAACTTTGGACTGTATAACATGGACTGTTCCTAGACTATTTCGGACTGTCGTTAGATTACTTTGGACTGTTTTGATAATAGATTCGAACTAATTTATGTAGGTTTAATATCTTGGATTAAGTGATAATACGTGATCATATCTTGTACAATAAACATTAGACCATTGCGAGATTTATGCTAGTTTAAATCCTTGGATATCCTCTAAAGTTTGTGTCCAGTTTGTAAAAAGCTAAATGTTCAATTTTACTCACTGTGTGAAGATCCAGAATATGTTCGAATTTGCTGCTGGGCCCAATATAACATTTGGGTGGTGCAAGCTAGGCCCAGTTATACAAGAATCATCCTAGTATTTGTGGACTGGTATTTACCCATCTACCTATTGCGGGAGTCTCCTGCCAATTGGGCTCACACT
>NW_017698586.1:0-2669 GCF_001879085.1 Nicotiana attenuata | reverse complement strand
CAAAATATATATATATATATATATATATATATATATTCTATTTTTTTTATTTTAGGAAACCAACTTGACCGATTTTCTTTGGCGCAAAAATGCAGAAACTATTTTTGAGTCCCGCAGAATTTTTTTTTCAAGAAACAGACCAACTTTGGTCGGTTTTTCATTTAAAATAAATTAAAATTAATATTAAAAAAACTTACCGAAATCGGTCGGGTAATTAGGCCAGTCATTTTAAAAAACCGACCAAATCTGGTCTGTAATTTTATTTTTTAATAAAATCGACCAACTTTGGTCGGTTATTTTCATGCGAAAATACAATTAAAGAGTATAAATGAAATAAAAGGCAGTATTAAACCAAAATGCACCAATAGTCTAGTGGTAGAATAATATCCTGTCATAGTTCAGATCCCAGTTCGATTCCCAGATGATGCATTTTCTAGTTACATAATTAAAGTACCGACCCACTTTGTCGGTCGGTTTTTTCGTCAATTTTCTTTTTGAATTTAATTGACCGACTAATGTTGGTCGGTAATTTCCAACCAACTTTGTTCGGTAATTTCCAACCAACTTTGGTCGGTATTCCCTTCTGACCAACTTTGGTCGGTATTCCCTTCCGACCTTGAAAATACCGACCATACGTTAATGGTTGCGTTTTGGACGGTTATTGGCCATTACCGACAACTTTGGTCGGTTTTTTGGGTAATTTTTTCAGAATTTCTAGTAGTGGTACACAAACAGTCATTTGTAGGGCTGTTATTTTAGTCAATACTTATTTTGTCATGAAAATTTAAAAAATCTTAACTTCAAGACAATTCATCAGGATATTTATGTCCCAAAAAATTGAATTAAAAAACTAAAATTTAAAATATAATAACTAATTCTATTGATAGCAATCCTTTAAAATGGCTATCTGGTGTAATTTCTACCCAACGTTCTCATTAGATATGGAGTTTGGCCTTAAATAAGCCACCTAACTACTTCAAGAAAAATTCTTATAATGTCCTTGGATTACTCAATTTTATTCCAACCCACACAATCAACTATTTTAGACCACACATACAAATTAAAGTGGTCGAAATTCCCAAATTATTGATTTTGGTTGGAATGGGGAGTAATTTAGCTAGATTTAGTTTCCCTCTTTGGACGAGTCCTAACTATAATAGGGAAGAATTGGGCAAATATTCTCTAAATGCAGTCTTAATTATATTTTCTAGTGCCTAACAAGTAGAGTTGCGATGGCAACTTCTTGGGTTGCGATCGCAATCCTTAAGGTCTTCTAGATTATGAAATTGCCAGCCTAGAATTTAAATGAAATGAACCTCTAATAGGAACGGGAGTCAAAATTATCAATTAGGAGATTCAACTCTTACAAAAATAGGCTAGACTTCGCTTATGATTGAAGTAAATGGGATTCGACAATTGTATTTATTATGCATTTTATTATTTTTACTCGTAATCAAATACATATACAAATAAGTTGTTGTAAACTCTTATTAATGCGGAGTTTTCATGCAAAGTCCAATAGACAAATGACTATTTGTATTAACAAGTGTTAGATATATTTTATCAATCTCTCGGGTAACTACAATAACAAGATCACAAGACCTCTTTAGACAAGTGTAAATTCAATCATTACGCTTAACTCCTTTCATTGCTATAAATAGCCTTTATTATGACTTCATCCCAATATAAAAATGTAAAATGACACCAACGATACAATGATATTTCTCTTAAATTATTTAATTCTACTTCAATTTCTGTTATTTTTTGTCAACGATCCGGAATTTTTATTATTGGGACCGTGACAATGCCTAACATTTTGCTTGCTAGGCAAGCCAACATTAAAATAGTTTTAAGTCATTTTTAACAAATTAAATTAATTGATGCCAATTAAAGTAAAATAATTGTTATAGAACTGAAATAAAGTGCGAAAAAGTCATAACAACCAAAATATCTAAATACAACCCAGAATTGGTCTCACAAGTGCACGAGCGATTTTTATAATATGTATAATGGTGTGAATGAATGTAAAACTGTCTGAAAAGAAGTAACATCTAAGATAAAGTAGAAGGGGACTTCAGGGTTGCGAACGCCGAGCAGCTGTACCTCAAGTTTCCGCAAATGTCCGATCCGAGCAATCTACTGACTGCCATCGGGACCAACTCCAAAGTCTGCACAAGAATTGCAGAGTGTAGTATGAGTACAACCGACCCCATATAATTTGTAAGTGTCGAGCCTAACCTCGATGAATTAGTGACGAGATTAAGGTGGGTCACTTATAATAACCTGTACGCAATATAATAATAATCACAGGAATTGAATACAGGAAGATAAAGCAATTAACTCATGACAGTAAAATCAATCCTCGAAAACCAGTAAAACCTGAAATATCAATGCTCAGAATCTCGTATGAACACACCGACGCCAACAAAACACAACAAGGAATACAAAATACACTAAAATTAATACTAAGCAGCAAGACAAGTCAAATAACTGGCAACTAAATGGTACAAGTAAGTCAATTAAGGCAAGTAGCAATTAAATCATGGAAGCATGGGAGAAAATAATATTTTAATACAAAAGTAATAAATGGCAAGTATCAAATTAAGGAATAGGAAGAAATTAAAGCATGTAACAGTTAAGACATGAAATAAAATAATTAATGAAATATG
>NW_017698585.1:0-2670 GCF_001879085.1 Nicotiana attenuata | reverse complement strand
CCTCACCATCACACTCGAGGCCTGAAAGCCTCCTCACATCACACTCTAGGCCTGAAAGCCTCCTCACATATGTCCCTCGGCCTCACTCAGTCCAGAAAAACATCATAAGCCCCTCAGGCATCAATAAAATAGTAGTGCTCAGCCCAAACAACAGTGGAAATATCATTTAAGCCTCGAAGTTCAATTAAAGCAGCTGAGTTTGTAAAACAGTATAATCAACAGGACTGAGTTCGAGTGGTATATCAAAATAGTGAGGAAACAGTGATAAAAATCCACGAAGGATTCAAGTAGTCGGCATTAAGCCCAAAATATGGCAATAAGCCCAAATCATGATGATAAACAAGACAGCTCAGTCAAATACGCGATAAAATATCAAACGGGACGGACCAAGTCACGATCCCCAGTAGTAAACAACCCCGCGCTTGCCATTAAGCGCGTGTTTCACCTCAATATAGCACTACGTTGTGCAAATCCGGGGTTTCAAACCCTCAGGATATCATTTACTATCATTACTCACCTCACGCCGGCCAAAATACTAACTTCGCCAATTCAAGCCTAATTCTACACGGGACCTCCAAGATTACTTCCGATCACAATCCTAAGTCACAAATCATCCCCCGAGGCTAACCGAATCATCGGAAATCACATCCGAGCCCTCTAACTCATAAGTCAACTTTCGGTTGACTTTTCCAAAACAAACCTTCCTTAAAGAGACTAAGTGTCTCATTTCCTTCTAAAACCAATCCAAATCGACTCGTTCACACAAAACTCTTATAATGAAGCATGCATAAGCATAAAATGGGGGAAACCGGGCGGCAACTCATGTGACGACGGGCCGGGTCGTCACATCCTCCCCAACTAAAAAAAACGCTCGTCCTCGAGCGGGTCAAGAAACATACCTGAAACCTCAAACAGGTGAGGATATCTCCGCATCTCCCGCTCGGTCTCCCAAGTAGCCTCCTCCACGGGCCGACCTCTTCATTTCCACTTTCACCGAAGCAACATCCTTTGACCTCAACTTCCAAACCTGACGATCCTAAATGGCTGCTGGCTCTACATCATAAGTCAAATCATCATCCAACTGAACCGTGCTGAAGTCCAATACATGGGACGGGTCCCCGACATACTTCCGGAGCATAGATACATAAAATACCGGGTGCACGCCCGACAAGCTGGGTGCACGATATTGATGATAGTGACAATCTTGATGCTAGTGACGATATCGATCGTGACCTTGATACGGAGCTGGAACTGCTAACTAGGATGAATGGGCTAACTATGGATATGATGCCGGAAGCAAGCTCATAAGCCACCTCCCCAATCCTCCTAAGTACCTCAAAAGGCCCAATAAACCGCGGACTCAACTTCCCTTTCTTTCCAAACCGCATAACACCCTTCGTGGGCGAAACCTTCAGCAAGACCTTCTCACCAACCATATAAGACACACCTCGAACCTTCCGGTCCGCATAACTCTTCTGACGCGACTGAGCTGTACGAAGCCTCTCCTGAATCAGCTTCACCTTCTCCAAGGCATCCTGAACCATCTCTGTCCCCAATAGCCTAGCCTCGCCGGGCTCGAACCAACCAACAGGAGATCTACACCGCCTCCCATACAACACCTCATACGGAGCCATCTGAATGCTCGATTGATAACTATTGTTGTAGGCAAACTATGCAAGCGGCAAAAAACCATCCCAAGAACCTCCAAAATCAATAACACAGGCACGCAACATGTCCTTCAATATCTGAATAGTACGCTCGGACTGTCCGTCCGTCTGAGGATGAAATGCTGTGCTCAACTCCACCTGTGTACCCAATTCTCGCTGAAAAGTCTTCTAGAACTGAGAAGTAAACTGAGTACCCCTATCTGAGATAATGGACACTGGAACACCATGCAATCGGACAATCTCCCGGATAAAGATCTCTCCCAGCCGCTCCGATGAATAGGTAGTACATACTGGAATGAAATGCGCGGACTTGGTCAGTCGATCCATAATCACCCAAATCGAATCGAACTTCTTCAAAGTCCGAGGGAGACCACTCACAAAATCCATAGTGATCCTCTCCCACTTCCACTCGGGAATAATCATCCGCTGAAGTACGCCGCCCGGTCTCTGATGCTCATATTTCACCTGCTGACAGTTGAGACACCGAGCCACAAATCCTACAATGTCTTTCTTCATTCTTCTCCACCAATAGTGTTGCCTCAAATCCTGATACATCTTCGCGGCACCCGGATGAATGGAATACCGCGAGCTGTGGGCCTCCTCCAATATCAACTCCCTAAGCCCATCCACATTGGGCACGCAGATCCGGCCCTACATCCTCAACACACCATCCTCACCAATAGTCACGTCTCTGGCATCATCATGCTGAACCCTGTCCTTAAGGACAAGCAAATGCGGATCATCATATTGGCGCTCTCTGATGCGATCATATAAGGAAGACCGAGAAACCACACAAGCCAACACCCGACTGGGCTCCGAAATATCTAGTCTCACCAACCGATTGGCCAAGGCCTGAACATCAACTGCGAAGGGCCTCTCCCCAACTGGAATATAAGCCAAACTCCCCATACTAACCGCCTTTCGGCTCAAAGCATCGGCCACTACATTGGCCTTCCCTGGGTGATACAGAATGGTAATATCATAATCCTTAAGTAACTCTAGC
>NW_017698584.1:0-2670 GCF_001879085.1 Nicotiana attenuata | reverse complement strand
CATAAGGAACTAACAAACAAATCAAACTAGCACAGATTCTTCTAAAACACAAATCGACAAAACATCTAACAAGAAAGAATGAAAGCATATAAAAGACTCACAATGATCTTATACTGATATAACTCCTCACCGCAGTACACCACCCGGTCTTAACATATCAAATCACCTGAAATCACGAGGGTCCCGCCCTCATTACTGAATCACAAGTAGGGCACACATCAACCCATCTAGAGACTCTCACTAGATCAATTCCGTCTATAATTACAACACAGGCTGGCTCTCACACCGGTGGAGCATAGAAATCACAGCTCGTAACCAAGAATACTCAGAGATCACATCAAACCTACCGAAACAGACAACATGAATTTACTACTAGCCTCATAACTCTCGACAACAGCTAGGAACGGACGATAGACACGGCTATCACTCATAGAACCTCCCAACAGAATAATCACGTAGACAGAGTACAATCATGAAACGAACTCATAAATGGAACAACAAATAAGGGAACTCACCCCGATAAGCAGAACTGTGGTGAACTACAGATAGTGCCCCTCTATAACAAACAGAATCCGTACCTGAATGTCATTCAACTGGCGCACCGGCCTCAAGCCTACTATATGAAACACATCAACGAGCCGGGCCTCCCACTCATGGGCGCCCTCTACCTGCCTGAATACCTCGCTGGGACACACCGGTCCGAAGTCTGGGACAATCTCTCATCATGTGGCTAGTATCTCCACACTCAAAGCACCCTCTCTACTGACGAGGTGGTGGGAACTGTGCGATGCGGGTACTCCGAGACCTATGAGCTCCTGAGTCACCATGCAAAGCCTGAAGCGCGAACTGAACTGGCTGACCCGCAAAACCTCTACCATGACGCACCCTGCCTCCAAAATAAGGACCAGTATATCTCACCGGCCATCGAGGCCTCCTCGCCTCCTCAAGCTCTCTCTCTTGATCTCGGCTGCTCTCTCCCTCATGACCCTGCCTGCCCTCTCTTTCTTTAGCATGCATACCCTCTATCCTCCTAGCAATATTCACCACCTGCTGATACGGAATGTCCATCTCCAACTCACGGGTACCTGATGCTAGGAATGAGCCCCTCAATGAACCGACGAACCTTCTCGCGAACAGTAGAAACCAAGGCTGAGGCGTGTCTAGCCAAACTGGTGTAACGGACAGCATACTCCGAGACGGTCATAGCACCCTGGCGCAAATGCTCAAACTCCGCACGCCATGCATCCCTAAGGCTCTGAGGAACAAACTCTCTCAGAAACATATCTGAAAACTGGGTCCAAGTCAGTGAAGCTGCCTCGTCTAGGCTGTCTAACTCATAGGTGCGCCACCAATCATAGGCGGCTCCTCGAAGCTGAAAAGTAGTGAAAGAAACCCCGCTCGATCCAGAGATACCCATAGTACGGAGAATATGGTAACACTCATCAGGAAACCCCAAGGCATCGTCTGATGCTAATCCATTGAACACCGGAGGGTCATACTTCTTGAACCTCTCTAGTCTCATCTGCTCCTTGATCACGCCCAACTATGCCTTATAAAAAGAACTCTGCGGACGTTGCAAATATAACCCGAGTATTACGCCCAGGGTCGAATCCATAGAGAGTTAACCTATCAACCGCTATCTTCAGACCCACTAAGTCTTCAGAACCAGCTTCCCAAATATTCAAATCTCAGTTGAGTGTTCTTTAATAACTAGCTTGCAAATAACTAAATGGCTGTAACTAAGTAAAAAATAAGGGCTGTAAACAATTATGAGAAAAAGTTAAGGCAATGATTTCCCCTATTGATGGAATCCCTTCTGTTTATGCTCATACAAATTTACCCACACATCTCTATCAATCATGAACGCTAATCTTGCCGCAAATCTCTCCCGAGTAATCACAGTAATCTACTATTGCACTCTCCCGAGATACACTAGCTTGCTTTATTTAGCACAATTCACGTTAGATTGCACCCAAGGCTTCGTTATTCCTAATCCCGCCTTTAAACCCGCAATTATAGATTCCTCTAATAATTTAGGAGTGGTGTTGTTCAACAATACCCTAAATATGCACTCTTTTCCAAGTTATGCACACTAAATAGGGACAGCTAATTGAGGATCCTGTCAATTAACTACAACGAACACGAAGTTGAACAAATAAAGATTAAACTAGCAATATGTATTCACATAAACAAGAAGTTCATCACCCAATAGGTTCCATCAAAGCCTTAGACAAGGAATTTAGCTACTCATGGCTATGGGAAAATAAACTAAGATTGAATTCATCATAAAATCAAAAGAAAAGAAGAAAGATGTTTAGAGTATTTTCTCACAATCTTTTTCCTTGCTAAGAACCTAAAAAATCAATACATGCCTCTCTTGGGCGAAGTCTAATGTTTTAAATAGGGTTTAGGTCTAAAAATCCCGTAATTGACACTTTGGTCCCTGAAGTTTACTGCGCCTGCCGCGGTCCTGCCGCGGTCGCGGTAGAACCGCGGCCAAACACCCTCGCGGAATCTCAATCTTCTGCAGCTGCTTCCCACCGCGGTTCTGCCGCGGTCGCGGTGGAACCGCGGTGGATCCAGTTCTCTGAATCTTCGGTCCGTCGTTTTTGGTTCACGGGTTCCGACTTACGGAAAGTTTTACTACACGTTAGGTCCTCGTTTTTCTAC
>NW_017698583.1:0-2670 GCF_001879085.1 Nicotiana attenuata | reverse complement strand
ATTTAAGAAAGTTCTTCAACAGATTAAGAAGGTATAACCTGAAACTGAATCCCGCCAAGTGCGTTTTCGGGGTTCACGCCGGAAAATTGCTTGGGTTCATCGTAAGTCGGCGGGGAATAGAACTCGATCCGTCGAAGGTTAAGTCCATTCAGGAATTGCCACCGCCAAAGAATAAAAAAGAGGTTATGAGTTTCTAAGGGAGACTCAACTACATCAGCTGGTTCATAGCCCAGTCCACTATATTTGTGAACCAATCTTTAAAATGTTGAAGAAGGACGCCGCCACTAAATGGACCGATGATTGTCAAAAGGCTTTCAACAGAATCAAGGAATACTTGTCAATGTTGCCAGTCCTGGTTCCGCCCGAACCAGGTAGACCGCTATTGCTCTACCTTGCAGTACTGGATGGAGCATTTGGTTGTGTTTTGGGACAACATGATGAAACGGGGAGAAAGGAGCAAGCCATCTACTATCTCAGCAAAAAGTTCACCCCGTACGAGGCCCGGTATTCCCTGCTAGAATGCACCTGTTGTGCTCTGACTTGGGTAGCTCAGAAGTTGAGGCATTATTTCTGTGCCTATACCACTTATCTCATATCAAGGATGGATCCGCTGAAGTACATCTTCCAGAAGCCCATGCCCATGGGCAGGCTGGCCAAATGGCAAATTCTATTGAGTGAGTTCGATATTGTCTACGTGACCCAGAAAGCGATCAAAGGACAAGCACTAGCCGATCATCTTGCCGAAAACCCCGTGGGCGGAGAATACGAGCCTCTAAAGACGTATTTTCCCGATGAGGAGGTTTCTTTCATAGGAGAAGACATTGCAGAATCCTATGATGGCTGGAGAATGTTTTTCGACGGAGCGGCAAACTTTAAAGGAGTTGGCATAGGAGCGGTTCTAGTATCAGAAACAGGTCAGCATTACTCGGTGTCCGCCAAACTCAGGTTCCCGTGCACCAACAACATGGCCGAGTACGAAGCCTGCATCTTAGGGCTCAAGATGGCCATTGATATGAACGTTCAGGAGTTACTAGTGATCGGGGATTCAGACTTGCTCATACATCAGGTTCGAGAAGAGTGGGCAACCAAGAATTCCAAGATACTCCCATACTTGCATCATGTACAAGAGTTGAGGAAGAGGTTTACGAAGACAGAATTCCGGCATGTCCCCAGAGTTCAGAATGAGTTCGCTGATGCATTGGCCACTCTATAATCCATGATTCAACATCCAGATAAGAACTTCATTGATCCTATCCCGATAAAAATCCAGGATCAACCTACTTACTGTGCTCATTTCGAGGAAGAAGCAGATGGAAAACCATGGTTCCATGACATTAAGAAGTACCTGTCAACGGGAGTTTGCAAACACTACTCAAAAGCGCACACTGCGGAGGCTATCCAATCACTTCTTTCACAGCGGAGGAATCCTGTATAGGAGGACTCCCGATTTGGGATTACTGAGGTGTGTCGAAGCAAAGGAAGCATCCAGGTTGTTGGAGGAAGTTCATGTAGGGACTTGTGGTCCGCATATGAATGGTTTTGTCTTAGCCAAGAAAATACTCCGGGCCGGTTATTTCTGGATGACTATGGAGACGGACTGCATCCAGTATGTTCGGAAATGCCATCGTTGCCAGATCCATGCAGACATGATAAAGGTGCCTCCTAACGAGAACAATGCAACAAGCTCACCGTGGCCATTCGCCGCTTGGGGAATGGATGTCATCGGACCTATCGAGCCTGCCACATCAAACGGGCACAGGTTCATACTAGTGGCGGTTGATTATTTCACCAAATGGGTTGAAGCAGCATCATATAAGGCGGTAACCAAGAAGGTTGTGACAGACTTCGTTCGCGACCGTATCATTTGCCAGTTCGGAGTCCCAGAGTCAATCATCACTAACAATGGTTCCAATCTCAACAGTTATCTGATGAAAGCAATGTGTGAGACATTTAAGATTAGGCACAAGAATTCTACAGCCTACAGACCTCAGATGAATGGAGCCGTAGAAGCGGCCAATAAAGACATTAAGAAGATACTAAGGAAAATGATAGAGAAACACAAGCAGTGGCATGAAAAGCTATCCTTTGCTTTATTGGGATACCGTACCACAGTCCGCACATCAACTGGGGCGACACCCTATATGTTGGTTTACGGTACCGAGGCAGTCATCCCAGTCGAAGTGGAGATTCTCTCCCTGAGAATTGTGTAGGAAGCAGAACTTGAAGATGCAGAATGGGTAAAAAGTCATTACGAGCAATTAGCCCTTATAGACAGAAAAAGACTGAATGCAGTTTACCAAGGTCAGCTTTATCAGAATAGAATGACCAGAGCCTTCAACAAGAGAGTCAGACCAAGACAGTTCGCGCCAGGGCAGTTAGTACTAAAGAAGATTTTTCCGCACCAAGACGAGGCCAAAGGAAAATTTTCTCCCAACTGGCAAGGTCCGTACATGGTTCACCGGGTTCTAACCGTAGGAGCCCTCATACTCGCAGAAATGGATGGAGAAGTTTGGCCAAAGCCGATCAATTCAGATGCAGTGAAGCGATACTATGTGTAACCATTATGATTCCTTTATGATGTAATTTGAACTACGTCTGACCTGATTCCCGTTTAAGAGGGGATACATAGGCAGCCTTATGGGTTCGGTCACAATTCAATAAAATTTTCAT
>NW_017698582.1:0-2671 GCF_001879085.1 Nicotiana attenuata | reverse complement strand
AATCAAGAGGTCCAAAATCACTCCCATCAGACGAGGCACACAGATTCATGTAGATTCATGAAGATACAAAGCAGAAATGAAGTTAGAACAGTAGATTTGAGCAGGAATGAAGAAGATAGAACTCAAACGAAAGAGAGAGAGAGAGGCGACATTACCTAGATGATCTTCAGGAGGAGCTGAGGAGTCTGAGGACAGAGGAAATGTATTGGGAATATGAAATGGGTAGTCGGTGTGTAATGAAATAGTGGGGTGCCTCGAATATGTTATACAGCTGCACGTGTTGGGTGAAGAGAAGGGTACATCAGAGGCCATTTGTGCAATTTATTAAGGTGGAAAGGGAATTTGGCTACTCACGTAAATACAATTGGTTGGGCAGTGGCTATCAGTGCAAGATGGCTCTCATTTGGGCTGGTTTTAGCGGGCCGTCAGATGGTTATATGGGCTGGTTTGGGAAGGTGTCAATATTGGATTATATAAATAGCTATTGTATATGGTATACATATATGTGGCTATTTGTTAAATTCAATAATTTAACTAATTTGGCTGGTGGTGCAAGGTGGAGGCTATTTCTGCAAAACAGTTGCATATCTGCTAAGGTATTTCGGGCAGATCTGCTTCTGTATTTGGGCTGGATGGTTATTGTTTTAATATGGAGTTGTATGAATAGCCATTATTTGTTTACATATATGTGGCTATTTTTTCAATTCAATTATTTGCGTAGTTTGGTTGTTGTTGCAAAGGAGAGGCTGTTTGTGCAAGTCAGAGACGTGTTTGGTTTCAGATTTGAAGAGCAAAATTGGACAATATTTCATGGGCTTGATGATTTGGATCTTGGGCATTTTGGAAGTATAGTTACATGGACTAGTACTATTTTACTTTGTAGCTTGATTTTAATAAATTTTAGGAGGCAATATGTACTATCAATTTTGAGTACTATACTCAACTTTGATAATAGGATTTATGTAGTAGTTCAATTTTTATCCTTCTCGTACTCTGAGTACGAACTCATGACAGCTTGTTTGTTCTTTATTTATATATATATAAAAATTAGCCCTAGGCTATGCCTAGCGGATTGCTTAAAAAAAAAAAAAACCCGAAACCCATGGAATGTGAAAACCCAAAACGCGTTGGAGTCTAGAGAGAGAGGCTTTGGCGATTTTTTGAGCGACTAGAGAGAGAAAGTGCTAGTGATCGCTGCCATGGCCAATTTGGCCGGCGGCCAGCCACCTTTTCCGGCTGGTCAGCCTACTCCAACGTCTACCCAGCCTCCTACTACAACAAACAATAATTCCCAACCTTCAAATTCATCTAGCGATAACCCAGCGCCCATGAACTACGCTAAAGCAGTAAAGCCAACGTCAAACAACGCTGCCATGCATGATCGAGCAGTAGTTATTGAACCAATTGCGCTTAGAAGAGCTACATTACATCAAGGACAACCTTTGGTTTGTTTTACTGAAGCAGGAGTGGAACGCATGAACGTGATCAAAGGTTTGCAGTATGCAGTGGTCTGCAAATTCTCATATGGTTGGCCGGAGCTTAATGAATTACGTCGTATCCTTCCTATTCAATGAGGTATCAAGGGTGAGTGCACAATTGGGTATTTACGAGATAGGCATATCTTAGTCAGACTAACATTGTGGCAGGACTTCATTGAATTTTCATCAAAAGGGGTACATTATGTTAAGGACAAGTTTGGAGATGAATATCAATTTAGAACATTGATATATGATGCTAAATTCAAGGTTGGAGAGGAGACACCAAAAGTTATGGCATGGATTTCTTTTCCTAATCTGCTGCCAACATATTTTGTTAAGGAATGCCTTTTTTCATTAGCTTCTGCAGTTGGTAAACCATTACATCTTGACCAAGCTACACTGAACAAGACTAGACCAAGTTGTGCACGTGTGAAAGTGTTAGTTGACTTACTAGCTGATCTCCCTAACAAGGTTAGGATGGATATTGTTAATGAAAGCACTGGAGAGATAAGAACTGAATGGGTGAATATCAAATATGACTATCTTCCTAAATACTGCAAAGAATGCAAGTTACAAGGGCATGATCTGTTGGAATGCTGGAGGGTGCATCCTGAGCTTATGGTAAATAGGAATGAGGAAAAGCAGCCTGGTGTAGGTAATAGTGTGCAAGAAATAAGGAGAAGAGTAAGAATAACAACCCTTTGATGATTCTATCAAGTGGGAAGGTTGTTGGTAATGTTTGAGCTCAGTGGAAAGAGGTGAAGGATAAAAGAAATTAACCTAAAGATAAGCAGAATGGGGAAGGAACAAAAACTGGGAAGGAAGTAATACCAGTGGATAATCAAGTCTCCATGATGCCTCAGCAGATGCAGACAAACAATAAGTTTGCAGTACTAGAAGTTGAAACAAGTGAAGACAATGCAAACAAACAATTGGCCTTGGTAGAAGAGCAGGTGGTTCAAAATACAAGTGTACACACAAAGGAACCTGGAACTTTGAATCCTACAGCACCTATTTTTATTCCTGCTTCACCTGGGAATGAAAAAGGAAATAGAGGAGGAAACAAAAAGCCAGTAACAGCGCCAGCAGGTAGTTCAACACCAGCAGGCAACAACAAACACAAGAGTAGGGAAGTGCCAAAGCATCATGAAACAGGGAGTACTGATCACCAGAACAAGGAAACAATGCCTCAT
>NW_017698581.1:0-2671 GCF_001879085.1 Nicotiana attenuata | reverse complement strand
ATTGCGATTGAGTTTCTTTCATATTTGCTTTATTCTACTTGCAACTATAACCTGTGCTAGATTAGGAAAGCATGTTTAGTCGATTTAACTTGCCTACTTGCTTAAGTTGCCTTGACTGTACTACATGAAGCATGTTAGGCCAGTACTACCCGTTGCTTGTCTTTGTACTTCATTTTTGTGTACCTTCTGGTTGTGATTGCGCATTTACATTGGGACTATTGATGTGGGATTCCGTTAGCTCCCCCCTTGTTTGTTTACTTTGGGATTACGGTTCGATTCCCGGTAGATCCCCCTGCACTTTTACTTTGGGACTGCGGGTTAGATTCCCGATAGATCCCCCTGCACATTGATAGTTGGACTACGGGACGGTATCCCGGGAGATCCTTCGGATATACATATATGATGGACTACGGGACGGTATCCCGGGGAATCCGCTGGACAGTTGAGAAAAGGACTACAGGACGGTATCCTGGGAGATCCTCATTGTTACCATTGGTATTGAGCTGTACTTATTCTGTGGTTGTTCCGTTCTTTGCGTATTTGCCATTGCCTTGTTTAACCTGTCTTATCTCACTGCTGTACTCACTATTACTGCTTATTTTTCATACTGTTAATTTATTATTATATTTTAGCCTCAGTAGGGACCTGACCTTCCTCGTCACTACCTAACCGAGGTTAGGCTTGGCACTTACTGAGTACCGATGTGGTGTACTCATGCCCTTCCTGCGCATGTTTTCCATGTGCAGATCACTCAGGTACCTCCACTCAGGCGCACTATCAGTGAGGCAGGCGGACTACGGAGACTTCGAGGTAGATCTGCTGCGTCCGCAGACCGACGAGTCTCCCTCTTACTCTATCTCTAGTGCTTAGTTTTTTCTTCTTCCGGTTGTTAGATAAATTGGAGTTTGGAGCCTTTACTTTTCGCTTCTATAGCCTGTGTTGCCCGTGAGTTTCCGGGTTTTGGGGATTCTTTGAACTTGTGATATTGAGTTGTACATGCCGAGCGGCATTCAGTACATTTTCTTTTAGTATTTAATTTGGTTTCCTCTGTTTTTCCGCAATTATTATAGTTCCGCAATATTAGGCTTACCTGGTCATGGGGACTAGGTGCCGTCATGACATGTTCACAGTCGGTGAACTAGGGTCGTGACAAGTTGGTATCAGAGCTCTAGGTTCATAGGAGTCACGGAACACAGGCCGGTTTATTAGAGTCTCGCTGATCGGTACGGAGACGTCTGTACTTATCTACGAGGGGCTATGTAACTGTTTAGGAAAAAAAATCTTCATTTCATTTGAATTCCTCGTCGTGCGATATTTTTGGACATCAATTCTAAACTTCTGACTTCTATTCTCTCAGAGATGGTGAGGACACGTGCTACTCGAGATGATCAGGCACCCGCACCCCCTACTGCAGCCGCCAGAGGCCGGGGCCGGAGGAGAGGTCGAGGACGCGCACGTGGTGCAGCCAGAGCACCTGCGCGAGCTGCCGCCGAGGTACCACCAGCAGATCCAGCCGGAGCCCAGGCACCTGGCACACCTACTACTGCCACTACTACTCCAGCGCTCCAGGAGACTTTGGCCCAGTTCATGAGCATGTACACCACCTTGGCTCAGGCAGGGCTGCTTCCCATTGCTGCAGCCACATCCCAGGCCGGGGGAGGAGCACAGACTCCCGCCGTCCGCACTCCTGAGCAGCGAGTGCAGGTTGAGCAGGCTCCCGAGATTATTCCGGCACCGCCTGCAGCGCCAGTTCAGCCCGAGGATGGGTCAGCTGCTTCAGAGGACGAGCAGCGCAGAATTGAGAGGTTCAAGAAGTATGACCCCCCAGTGTTCAGTGGATTAGCATCAGACGATGCCTTGGGATTTCTAGAGGAGTGTCATCGTATTCTTCGCACTATGGGCATAGTGGAGTCCAGCGGGGTTTCTTTCACTGCTTTTTAGCTTCGGGGAGCTGCCTATGATTGGTGGCGCACTTATGAGATAGACAGTCCAGTCGAGGCTGCTTCACTGACTTGGACCCAGTTCTCGGATATGTTCATGAGAAAGTTTGTCCCCAGAGTCTCAGGGATGCATGGCGCGCAGAGTTTGAGCATTTGCGCCAGGGTTCTATGACCGTTTCAGAGTATGCTATCCGTTATACTAGGTTGGCCAGGCATGCACCGGCCTTGGTTGCTACAGTTCGGGAGAGAGTTCGCAGGTTCATTGAGGGCCTTATTCCGTCCATCAGGTCTAGCATGGCTCGAGAGTTGGAGATGGACATTCCTTATCAGCAGGTAGTGAGCATTGCTAGGAGGATTGAGGGTATGCTCGCCAGGGAGCGAGGAGAGAGGGAGGCCAAGAGGTCTCGAGAGTCGGGTCACTACTCTGGTGCCCGTACCCCATCAGCAGGTCGTTATGGCAGAGGTTATTCGGGTCGCCCTGTACATTCAGCTCTTCCAGTAGCCGGCAGTACTCCAGCTCCACCTCCACCTCAGGAGCCTTATTATGCACCTCCAGTTTCTAGTGCGCCTCCTGCGCGGGGTGTTTCCAGAGGTCAGCCCAACAGGCCTAGTCCCAGCCAGTCACAGCCACCGCGTCCTCCCAGAGCTTGTTTTGAGTGTGGTGATACACGCCACTTGGTTAGGGACTGCCCCAGACTTGGTAGGGGTGCATCTTCGACAGACTGCTCAGC
>NW_017698580.1:0-2672 GCF_001879085.1 Nicotiana attenuata | reverse complement strand
GTTTCCTTGCTGTCCTGCTGTTGTTTCTGCTCGCTTTTCACTTTTGCATCATATTTCCGCTCTTCAGGTAACTTTTGAACCTTTGTAATGCAGATTTTCATAGCAATAAACCAATATTGGAACCTGTTTTGACTGTTGGAGCAGAGCTGAATTCATTTGGCCATTTGTTTAAGTGTTTTAAGGTAGTATGCATGACGCAACCATGTGAATGTATAACTGCTAGCTTGAAATTTCTCCTTACATGTTAGCTGAAACACCACTTTATAGTTTTATTTAGTTATTGGAAAGATAAGCTACCATAGGCTTACCACAATGGATTGGATGTGAATATTTTTTCTTGTTTCTTTTAAATTTTGGAGTTCCAATATACTGGTAGGTTGTTTGAGTCTTTGCTATCATTATATCCCTTTCACATTGATAAAGTCTCATTTGAATTATGAAGCTATTTTATTAAAGGAGATAATCCCTTCGGCTATTTCTTTCTGTTGTGCCAGTTTAAGCAAAAGTCAGCATTTAGAAGTTTCCATCAATCCACTTTATAATTGTTAAGTAAAGGAAAAAATGAGTTTTCTTTTTGTGAATCTTCCATGACTAGCATGTTATTAATTTAGAGTGTTTATTAGTATTTGAATGATAGAAGATAGCTATTTTATCAAGGTGAATGTCTTGGATTTAATTTTGACATATGGAATGTGAGTAAATTTAGTAAAGAAAATTAAGAGGCTACTGATTACTCTTGTTAAATGAATTGGGCCAAGGGAATAGTGTGCACAAATGAAATTAGATTTAATAAAAAAGGGGGCCACGTTAGATCTTCGGTATACATGGGGTTGGTCTTGAATCATAATGTATTGGGTCGGGTTTAATAAAGATGCATATTGGCCCAATGCCAATAAATAAGCTAGTGGCCCATACTTTCTTTCAATAAGTTGTTGGCCCGTTCTCTTTATTCAACTGTTGGTGATTCCTCTGGTGGCTCATTTCCTCAAAACAAATAAAGGTTGTCCGAATTCATGTGTCGTATTTCTCAAATAATAAATTCGAATCAGTTGTTTTATTAAACTAATTAACATAATTTAATCGCTTTCTTAATTAATTAATTTAAGCACTAAGCAACTAATAGGCGCGTTAACTTTTTTCATTCACGGACTCGCTTGCGTGGCGTGATATTTAACATTCAATAATTTAATTCACTAATCTCTTACTATATCTATAGTTTTAGTTAAATTTCTAATCCTTTCACCATACTCACGGATTCGCTCGCGTAGCGCGATAGTAACTTTTTAATAGCGATAGTAACCTTTTAATAAATAATTTTCTCAAAAGCACAAATACAGTAATTTTTTCTGAAAATAATAGCGTGCTAATAATCCTTTGTCATAACTGCGGATTCGCTTGCGTAGCGCTGTTACGACAAAATTAATAAAATTCGTTTTGGTCGCATATTCGCTTTCGTAGCGCGGTTAGGACAATTTTATACTATTTATATCATACTTTTTTTTAACAACTTTAATAATTAAAAGCGGATAGGTAAAACATGAAAATACATATAAATCACAGTTTGTCCAAAATTAGCTCAAGCCAAGTTTTAAGTCAATAAAGCGACCGTGCTAGAACCACGGGACTCGGGGAATGCCTAATACCTTCTCCCCGGTCAACAGAATTCCTTACCCGAACTTTGTTTTCGCGGACCGATAAAAATAGAGTCAAACTTTTCTTTGACTAGGGATTCAAATAAAAGGTGACTTGGAACACCGAAAACCAATTCCAAGTGGCGACTCTACAAATAAAATAATCCCTACTCAAATTTGTCACTTCAAATGGAAAAACTCTTTAACCCACCATAATATCCATACACATACATATTTTTCGGGGAGTAGAAAAGGGGTGTGACAGCTCTGGCGACTCTGCTGGGGAACAACTAGAATTCGAGCTTGTACATGTTGACTTTTATTTGACTTTATTAATTTTGTATATACTGTGACTTATTTGGGCATAATGTGCTACTTATTTGCTTTTTACCGCTTTGATATTGTTGAACTGTACATATAAACTGTCTTCTCACGCACCCCCTCTGAGTCTTCTTGAAATTAAAAATTGGGCATTTGCTTGACATAGCCCGCTTTCTTTGAGATAGCCGAGGTGCTTGTCACCCGGTGAAGGATTTTAGTCACACATGTTTTAGGCGGGGAGCACCACCAGTTAAGCCGGAAAGCAATGCTACCGGTATACTGACCCTCCTCGGCTCGAGTTGTCCGCTCGAGTAAGCCAGTCTAGATACTTTCTCCAATAAGATTTAAACCTAGAAGAACAAACCTCATGCCGGATATCCCTAGTAGGTTCGCTTTATTTGCATCACGTCCATTTGACTTAGCGAAACTCGGCACAGGGGCCGGGTCCGTATAAGACAGATATCCTCTTCGAGACCATCATGTTCATGTATGTGCTACTTGATACATCATTTGGAAGGCTTACTTGCAATGTCGACCGGTCTTAAAAAAAAAAAATTAGTGTAATTATTAGAAGTAAAAAAAAAGAGAGAGAGAGAGAGAAAAGAATAATTCTCCTAGTTTAGTGCAAATAAACCTTTTTCTAAAAAAGAAAGAATATATATATATATATATATATATTGTATATATATATAGTCTGGTGTGTAGTTAGTAAAGATTTAA
>NW_017698579.1:0-2672 GCF_001879085.1 Nicotiana attenuata | reverse complement strand
GTGGAGGCCGATTGAGGGGCAAAGGCGTCGCGAGCTAGGGATTTCACCGGTCCGAGGTGAGTAATACTTGTAAATGGTATCTTGAGGGTTTGAAACCCCGGATTTGCACATCATAGTGCTGTATTGTGGTGACTTGCACGCCAGGTATGAGCGTGGGGTAGATCACCGTTGGGGATTGTGACTTAGTCCGTCCCGGTTGTTGGTTTTATTGCGTAATTGACTGAAACTACTTGTTATCATCATTATTTGGTTTGATTGCTATATTTTGGCTTCGTGCCAATTGTTTGAATCCTTCAGGGATTGATATCACTGTTTTTGCATTACTTTGCATATTATTTTATCACAGTCCAAGGTTTAAAATACTGTTTCGCAAACTCAGCTATCTTTCTAAGATTTGAAAACCTAAATTATATTTTACTGACGTTTTGAGTTGAGACTGTTATTTTACTATTGCCCAAGGGGCTTATGTGCATTTCTGGACTGAGGATGGATCGGGCTGCGCGCCGCAGCGGTGTGATATTGATATTGAGCTTGGGCTATAGGAGCCCCTCCGGAGTCTGAACCCCCACAGTGAGCGCGGGTACCCAAATGGATCGGGTTGCGCGCCGCAGCGGTCATGTGCATTGCATTGCATTCATGCATCGGTTCCTGTTTGTACTACGTGTCATGACATTCAGCACTCTCATTTCATTGGCATTCATGCTACTTCTTGCACTGTTTACCAGATGCCCTGGTGTTAATTGTTAGTGGAGTGCTGTGCCCGAGGGGCTGACTTATGTGCGGACTTGCACTATCTGATTACGCATTCATTTGCTTGACTGTTGGAAAAGGATATTTTCAAAATAGGTTTTTAAACTGAGCCAGATATTTTCTAAAGGATTTTCACGGTTTTACTGTTTTCTCAAAGAGTGGTACTGTCCTATATAGCATGATGGAGTGCTCTTACGTGATTTCTTGCCTCTCAGTTATTATTTACTCTTATTACCACTGAGTTGGAAGTACTCACTTTACTCCCTGCACCTCGCGTGCAGTTGCAGGTATTGTTCACCCGGTAGCGGGTTATTAGCTGATTGAAGGTATGGCTATTGTAGCTGAGAAAGGTGACCGCCAGCGTTCGCGGCACCGGATGTTGTCTTTTGATTTCCAGGATTTTTCCTTATATATTATTATTGGCCCGTAGTTGTGTTCAGGTTTCTTTAGATGCTCGTGACTTGTGACACCCCGGTCGGGTTGTGTTGGGTTGTACATACTGGTTATTATTGTTGTTAAGCTATATTTATCTATACATTTATGTTTAATAATTGTTAAAGAAACGGATTGGGTTAGTTGGTTGGCCTTGTCTTCACGAGAGGCGCCATCACGACCGGGTATGGAAATTGGGTCGTGACAAGTTGGTATCAGAGCCTAGGTTACTAGGTCTCACGAGTCATGAGCAGGTTTAGTAGAGTCTCGCGGATCGGTACGGAGACGTCTGTATTTATCCTCGAGAGGCTGCAGAACCTTTAGGAAAACTTCCCACGTCTGTATGCGCACATGAGCGCTCAGTATTATATGTGCCTTGACCGTTTGTGATTCCCCGATCGAGGGGCGAGATGTAATCTTTGTGAGTATGTTGGGCCAGTCTGGAGGACTTGAGGCCGGATCCTTGCCTATGTCTTGAGCACCGAGGTGCTGATTGTGTGAGCAAGTGTTTTGAACTTATATGTTCAGTATTGCCCCTATTAGCCGGAATGGCGGTTTGGTATTCATGTGATGAGTATGTTAGTACTGCGAGATGTAATTATATGACTTGGTAGTGACGAAGAAGTCTGCAGGATAATAGATGAACTGTTAAGTGATTCGACTCCTATTGTGGATTGATGTGTAGCCCAAATTATGGGCGCGTGAAGAACATTGTCGTACCTCCTAGTTGGGAAGTGAAGTGCATTGCATGCGGCGGTATGAGTTCGGACTCAGGAAGACTAATGACTGAGTAACGTATATGATGGTGAAAGGTATGCTGAAGTACTAAATTGAGGCGAAGCAGGGGTCATCTCCTGCGGAGTGTTCTTGAGTGGTATGGTCCTTACGTGTATGTTAGAAGATCTCATGTGTAATTGAAGGGTATGTGTTGAAATTTAAAAATTCGGGTCGCTTAAGAGAGTGGACTCAGTTGTTGTGGGATAAATGCGAGGGTTGTAGAGGATTTCAGTACTAGATGATCTATGTTTTCACAAACTTGTAGATGACTTGAGTTTAATCTCACTATGACCTTGTGGCATCATTAGAGTAAAAGTGTTATGAGTTGTTAAGTGTGTCTTGATATATGGCTTCGAGCCAAGTTGGGGAGGTTGCTGTTGATTAGCTGATTGCACGGTTATATGCTATGTTGGTTACGTCTCGAGGTATGCTGGCGAATCGGTACTAGTTGCAGAAATTGAGCCGAGGATGGGCGAGTTAAGCAAAATTTCGACAAAGGTTAAATTATATTCCATAGGGTATGAGAATTTCGGAATGTCTAGAGTTATTATTGGTAAAGAATGCTCGGTGCACAGAGAAGGAAGTTGCTTGGTTGTATTGGGATGAGGGTCTCATTTTACGGTATCAGAGTGTCAATAAAGCACGAGTGGTTCTGTTCGTTAAATCAGGTAATTTGCAGATGAATAAGAGAGAATGACTCTCGAGAATGGTTT
>NW_017698578.1:0-2672 GCF_001879085.1 Nicotiana attenuata | reverse complement strand
AAATTTCACAATCCAATCTAGCCCACAAACCATAGAACCACATTTCCACTTCTAAAATCATCAATACGATCAGAATCTCACATTTATACTGTGAATAAGTCCGAACAAGCTGTAACAAACCATATCTGTAAACTCAGGTGCAATTACATGATATACCACATAACTCAAACACTGGTAGCGATAACTTCTAATCATAGCAGCTGCACACAACAACCGAATATCGATAGAAAACCTCTTATCAACTAAAGTCTCATTCCGTCACTTTCATATACTGAAAATGATACGTGAAACACACAATAAGCCATAACCAGTTCTCAGATCAACCATTCATGAAGCCACTCCTCCGTTTGCAAAGATCATAGAAAATTTTTGAGCCAAACCTCGATATTATCCTTCCAACATACTGAAATCGAATCAGTTTGTACTCATTTCAGATCCCGACGATCTCATCTAATCCAACACCACTACTCTGGTGACATGACACATTAATACAATCTAAAGCCATAACTCGTGCAATCCGTGCACTGATAAACAACAACCTGAATGTACTCCAATCATGAAGACGACTCAAACGAAAGGGCTGTACCACCCACTCTCCAGTACCACCACAACCAAAATGCTGAGAACCCATCACACGTCGTAGAAACAGAATACGCGAGTCTAACCCGAAGGGTCATACCTCCACATAACTTCTCTGCAATGTGCGACCCTATCCAAACACTGGTCCACATGAAACACCTCAAGTCACTATGCTCGAAATCGACAACCACGTGCAACTTAATGTCTGGAACCAAAGCAAATCATCATACCCACGGTGAAGCAAATAAAATACACCACATAAACACGAAAGGACATAACCGATACGCCATTCATCGAGCAACACCCAATACTCTTCCCGCTCAATTCCACTGAGAGACCCCAACAAAATCGCACCACATGTGCCTATAACCAATAAATCCCAACGCTTCGCGACACGGAAAGGTAACTCATAGATCACCTCAGAACACTAACAGCTCAATAACACCGAATCAACACATCTCTCAGCAATACAACTCGGAGTCAACCAAGCCGATTCAAGTTAGAACACACATCCCCATTGGCCTGCCAATGAACCCCTTATCAAGGAAACCCTGGAACTGCTCCCTCAACTCCTTTAACTCCGCCGGTGCCATACGATACGGTGCCCGGCATCAATTCAATACCGAAATCAACAACCTTGCCCGGCGACATGCCCGGCCACAAGAACACATCCTAAAAGTCCCTCACCACCGAAACTGAATCAATGGTAGGAGTCTCTACAATGAAATCCATCACGAAATCCCGAATAAGAAAGACAATCCTTCCCAGCCATCCGCTGGGTCTTCGAAATATAAAACCACCCTACTAAGAACATAATCCGTCGAACCTCGCCACTCAATCCGTGGCATTCCCGGCATAGCCAACATTGCCGCCTTAGCGCAATAGTCCAGAATAACACAACACGAAGACAACCAGTCTATACCAAATATTACATCCAAAATCTAACATACCAAGCAACAGAAGATCCATTCGGGTCTCCAAACCCCGATAGTTACTAAACAGTGCCGATACACATGACCCACAACCACAACATAGCCTGAATATGAGAACTCCCAGTCTCCAACTCCGTACAGCACACGAATCACCATATCTGATCCCAGTTCCACCGTCCGAGTATTCAACACACCTCTAATACCCAATCATTCCCACGAGAGATAGTATTATGATTCTTCCGTACCACCAAGCAAACCCGAATGTCAACACTCGATCCAACAAGTAAGTGCCGCAATACTAATGAAGTACCATCAACTTATTCACATTGCCTTTTTTTTCTGAAACATATACCCTCGTCAAATCACCCTAATTAGCAATACCATTTCCTTAATCATCTGAAGATCATTCCCCTAATCATCTGAAGCTCATTTCTCTAATTATCTGAAACTGCCCGTGCTGCCTAAGAATTTTATGACCTTCCGTTCAGAACTGAACCGTAACCTTACACACGCAAATCTCAATCCTCCACAACATACCGCATATACCATACCATCTTAGGATAACATGAGAACTTCATCTCCCTTCCGAGCCACAAACATCTACGTACTCAACTAGTCAAGAACTTTCCGTTTGATCCCATCTAGGACAAAAAGCACTATACATCCCATGCTCCTCATGCCAGCAGAAATTATACATCTCTAACCATGGTAGAAATTATCAAGAAATCTACGAATCCCCTTTTTGCACAAATCTACCATCAAAACTGACTCCTTCTAACTCAACCAAGCTACACGAGCAATCAAAACCTAAGAGTATTGCCACGAAACACCTGTGGAAACCTACCGCTTCATAAGCACTAAAGAACCGATCATATCCATTACCATGCCAATCCGGCCTACTACCAAGCTATCCCATCTATCCGAGTTTCCTTTTGATTTACCTTCAACTTGATACTCTTTCTTGATATAACAGCATAGTTCCTCAACCCAGACTCACCATACGAGACCCAAACATAAAACCACACCGTCCAAGGCTCATAAGCCGCTGGATACTCTCTTAAATATTCCCAAAAGCACCATGTTCAAAATACATACCCCGAAGAGACTTCTTGCGAATCTGGAACCATTACCTTCCTAATATCGATATAAGAATCCCCTAAT
>NW_017698577.1:0-2672 GCF_001879085.1 Nicotiana attenuata | reverse complement strand
CCTTTAGGAAGATTCCTGCCTCCTTAGCGCGGCCTTAGCGCGGGCGCGCTAGTAGCAGACCTCTAAATACACCTAAGGATGGGATATGAGAGGATTTAAGTCATTTATCAAGCCTAGGGCATCCTCTCCGTCCCCAATCCGACCAAGGTATCCAATCACATACCTAAGGTGAGTTTTTAAGTGTGTTTTCATGGTGATTTCACCTCTCAATCACTAGTTAAAACAGGGTTTTGATTGGATTTCATAGGATTTCTTCAAAATCTCAAGAACATCCCAAAAGTTATCTTTCAAGATTTGGCCTACAAGAGGTAATATTTTACCCTTAGACTTACATATATGGATATATTATTGGAATATGAGTATGAATTAAGTGTTGGAACTCTTGGTGTAGTGATGGGAAGCCATAAGTTCCCAATATAAATACATAATTATTGTAGAGATTGAAAGGGTGATTATTTGATATAAATTGTTGGTTGGGTATAAATGGGTGATCATACATATGTTGTTGGAAGTTATAAATTGGTTAGGAATGATGGTGGAATAAATTGTTAGTTAATGGTGATAGATGGATGAACTAATACTATGGTTATGAGATGAAAAGATTTATACCTACAAGGTGTTTGATAATATGCCTAAATGGCATAAGTTATGGAATTTGTTACTAATATTGGCCCCATTGAATGTTGTATTGTAGATTGAAGTTGCTTAATGGATCATTGTAGTATCATTAAGGGGCGAAATTGAGCTATGTATGGCTAACTTTAACCTTTGTAAAGTCACCCTGTTTGGTGTACGAGTAATTGGTATGCGTTTCTTATGTGGACTATTTATGAATTTTGTTTGCTTCACGGGTGTTAGGGCAAGATGGCCTATTTCATGAATTCTTGTGACTAAATTGCCTTGAACATTGTTGGTTAACGTTACGATATGACGGTGTGAATAAATGGCAATAAACCAAGTGTGTGTGTGAATGTGTTTATGTGGTAAGGGCTGTGAAATAAATGATGGAAAGAAGTCGTGATTGATGCAATTGAAACAACTGTGGTAACATCATGTGTGGCTTGTCGTGGGCAATTATCGTTGTGACTTAAATTGTTATTGTTGCTGTGAAATGATATTCAGGATGGCCTGAAGCCATGTGAATGAACTGTGAACTATTGTTGTTGTGTTAAATGTGAATGTCCGGTGGGATCGGGTTGCGCGCCACAACACGAAGTTATAAGGTATGGGTTGTGGTGATAAGGGTGGCTGAGGTAATAAGGGTGGAAAAGTGATCATATTCACTATTGAAATGAAAATGTATGAAACTCTTGAGTATGAAATGATGTTGAAAGGGAAAAAGGAGAGATTGTGAAACTTGTTGGCTTTGGTTGTTCCTTTCATGTGCATTTGATTGTTGATTCTATTACTATTTGTTGTCTTTGTATTGATTGATTTTACTTGGGGTAAAGTTTGTTCATACATACTAGTACAATTCAAATGTACTGATGTCCCTTTTGCTGGGGGCGCTACATTCTTGTTATGATTGTAGGTGGTTCAATAGCAGGCACTCCAGTCCACCGACAGTAGCACCTCCTCCATCTTTCCGTCAGCTGTATTGGTGAGCCCCTTTCCTCTCGGGGCCCTGCGTGGCTCATGCCTCTTTTCTTCCCCGAGTTTTATTACCGGCAAGTATTGTAAAACTCTTTTGTATCCCTAGAGGCTCCGTAGACAGGAAATGTTGGTTATGTACTTATGTATTTTGTGTTTGGGCAGTATAACTTGTAGACCATGTAAGAAGCATGTATGTTATGTATATTTCGTAAGAATGTGTTTAATCATAAACGGCTATTTCACTTGAATAATGGGTATTGAAATCACGGGGTAGCACGTGGGGTAAGAAAGGCACCTAGGTTTGCTTGACTGGGGCTACCCGGTCGAGCGCCGGTCGCGCCCCTCGGTTTTGGGGCGTGAAAAACTTGGTATCAGAGCCTAAGGTTTTAAAGTGTCCTAGGATGTCTCGGAGCCGTGTCTAGTAGAGCTCTTCTTATCGGTGTGTTGTCGACCACATCTATAAGTAGGGGGCTACATGGACATTTAGGAAATTACCCTCTTCTTTGTTACTCTATATCGTGCGGTGGAGTGAAAAGTGAAAGTATTTATGTCTAACTCGTGCTCTGTTCCGAATTTTTAAGTAATGGCACCTAAGAAGAGAGCTAGACTCGGCCTTGGGGCCAATGCCACCCCAAGTGAGGCTATGAACCATGTACCTGATACAGTGGGCGAGAGTGACTCCCCGGTCTTGAATCTACCTGGCCCATCTATTCCAGATCAAAATATTCCTGTTCCTGCTGCAGCAGAGGATGCTACCATCCCTCCCGCCGATATTCCTGATCCTGATGCAGTTCCAGCTTCCGGTCACGGGACATCTGATGGGGACCTTAGAGGAGCCATCCACATGTTGACCCAGTTAGTGTCCGCTCAGGCCCAGAGATCTCATGATGCTCCTGCGTCCTCCAACAGACAGGGAGATTCAGCTAGCTCCAGAGTCAACCAGTTTCTGCAGTTGGCCCCTCCAGAGTTCACAGGCACAGACCTTGGCGAAACTTGTACTCTCTTCCCTTATTCTCCAGGTGGGAGCCTGATTGCCCAAACTTGAACTGTATTCCCTTGTTCTCCAGGTGGGCACCTGA
>NW_017698576.1:389-2672 GCF_001879085.1 Nicotiana attenuata | reverse complement strand
GGGGAGCCGCCTATGATTGGTGGCGTACTTATGAGTTAGACAGTCCAGTCGAGGCTGCTTCACTGACTTGGACCCAGTTCTCGGATATGTTCATGAGAGAGTTTGTCCCCCAGAGTCTCAGGGATGCATGGCGCGCAGAGTTTGAGCATTTGCGCCAGGGTGCTATGACAGTTTCAGAGTATGCCATCCGTTATACCAGGTTGGCCAGGCATGCACCGGCTTTGGTTGCTACAGTTCGAGAGAGAGTTCGCAGGTTCATTGAGGGCCTTATTCCGCCCATCAGGTCTAGCATGGCTCGAGAGTTGGAGATGGACATTCCTTATCAGCAGGTAGTGAGCATTGCTAGGAGGATTGAGGGTATGCTCGCCAGGGAGCGAGGAGAGAGGGAGGCCAAGAGGTCTCGAGAGTCGGGTCACTACTCTGGTGCCCGTACCACATCAGCAGGTCGTTATGGCAGAGGTTATTCGGGTCGCCCTGTTCATTCAGCTCTTCCAGCAGCCGGCAGTACTCCAACTCCGCCTACACCACAGGAGCCTTATTATGCGCCTCCAGTTTCTAGCGCGCCTCCTGCGCGGGGTACTTCCAGAGGTCAGCCCAGCAGGCCTAGTCCCAGCCAGTCACATCCACCGCGTCCTCCCAGAGCTTGTTTCGAGTGCGATGATACATGCCACATGGTTAGGGACTGCCCCAGACATGGTAGGGGTGCATCTTCACAGACTTCTCAGCCACAGCGTGCTCCTCAGAGTTCTCAGGCCATGATCACAGCTCCAGCTGCTACCCCACCTGCCCAGCCGGCTAGGGGCGGAGGTCGGGGAGATAGAGGTCGCCCTCGAGAGAGGGGCCGGGCCAGATATTATGCTATTCCTGCTCGTACTGAGGCTGTTGCCTCCGACTCCGTCATTACAGGTATTATTCTGGTTTGTCACAGAGAGGCATCGGTTCTATTCGACCCGGGCTCTACTTACTCTTATGTGTCTTCTTACTTTGCTCCGCATTTGGGTGTGCCTCGGGATTCTTTGAGTGCCCCCATCTATGTTTCTACTCCTGTGGGATATTCTCTTGTTGTGGACCGCGTTTATCGGTCATGTTTGGTTACTATTCGTGGTTTTGAGACCAGAGCAGACTTATTATTACTCGGTATGGTGGATTTTGACATTATTTTGGGCATGGACTGGTTGTCGCCCCACTTTGCTATTCTTGATTGTCACGCCAAGACCGTGACGCTGGCTATGCCAGGTGTTCCGCGTATTGAGTGGAGTGGTACTTTAGATCACACTCCTAGTAGAGTTATCTCTTTTCTTAAAGCTCAGCGCATGGTTGAGAAGGGGTGTGCCGCGTATTTGGCTTATGTGAGAGATGTTAGTGTTGATACCCCTTCTGTTGATTCTGTTCCAGTGGTACGGGATTATCCTGATGTATTTCCAGCCGATCTTCCGGGCATGCTGCCTGATAGAGACATTGATTTCGGCATTGATCTGTTGCCGGGCACTCAGCCCATTTCCATTCCTCCGTATCGTATGGCTCTTCCTGAGTTGAAGGAGTTGAAGGATCAGTTACAGGAATTGCTTGGTAAGGGTTTTATTCGACCCAGTGTTTCACCGTGGGGTGCTCCTGTTTTGTTCGTGAAGAAGAAGGATGGTTCCATGCGCATGTGTATTGATTACCGCCAGCTGAACAAGGTTACAGTGAAGAACCGTTATCCTTTGCCTCGCATTGACGATCTATTTGACCAGCTTCAGGGCGCACAGGTGTTCTCTAAGATTGACTTGCGCTCAGGTTACCATCAGTTGAAGATTCGGGAGCCAGATATCCCGAAGACTGCTTTCAGGACTCGGTATGGTCATTACGAGTTCCTTGTTATGTCTTTTGGGCTGACTAATGCCCCGGCAGCTTTTATGCATTTGATGCACAGTGTATTCAGGCCATATCTTGACTCGTTCGTGATTGTTTTTATTGATGATATTCTGGTGTATTCCCGGAGTCGGGAAGATCATGAGCAGCATCTGAGGACCGTGCTACAGATCTTGAGGGAGAAAAAGTTTTATGCAAAGTTCTCAAAATGTGAGTTTTGGCTGAGTTCTGTGGCATTCTTAGGCCATGTGATTTCTAGCGAGGGTATTCGGGTGGATCCGAGGAAGGTAGAGGCCGTGCAGAGTTGGCCCAGGCCGTCCTCAGCTACAGAGATTCGCAGTTTCCTTGGCTTGGCGGGTTACTACCGTCGTTTTGTGGAGGGATTTTCATCGATTGCTGCCCCTATGACTAGATTGACCCAGAAGGGTGCCC
>NW_017698576.1:0-114 GCF_001879085.1 Nicotiana attenuata | reverse complement strand
GAGTTTGCAGCACTTCCTTAAGCAGAAGGACCTGAATATGCGTCAGAGGAGATGGTTAGAGTTGTTAAAGGATTATGATATTACTATTCTTTATCACCCGGGCAAGGCCAATGT
>NW_017698575.1:0-2673 GCF_001879085.1 Nicotiana attenuata | reverse complement strand
ACTATCTATGCTATGCTTGGGAAAGCCATGTTTAGATTAGAGAAGAATTGAAGAGAGCATGATCTTAACCCTTAGGGGGAGCGGATTTGTGGTTAGGATAGGAATATACCTAGTCACCGTGCTTAATTAAATATCGTGATCTTAATGCGTTCTTAATAGATTGATTTCATAGGAACATAGGCGTTAATCTATTGAGAATAGGTGAGTAGTACTTCGGGAGAAGGCTATGAGAGCATCTATTGATTAACTAGCAACCATGAGTGAATTATATGAAAGGGAGAGTTAATTAGAACACAATACGGATGGTGAATCGATCACAACCCTGGAATACTTGTCTCTACTGAATACACAACAATCAACTCGTTACTTGATAATTTAGTTAGTATTTAGAATCGTAGCATAGTATAATCATATTATTGGACTTTGCTTTTAGCTAGATTGAATAGCAAGTTTAGTGATTTAGTGAGTAGTTTATACAAGTCTCTGTGGGTTCGACACTCAACTTATCATTATATTACTTGTCGACCATGTATACTTGCGTGTGCGTTGGGGAGCAACAAGTTTTTGGCGCCGTTGCCGGGGACTTGAATATTAGCTACTTGCTAGTTTTTGCTTTAATTGCTTGTTTTGTCTAGTCTAACGTTACTTGATTGTTGCTCAGATCTCAGGAATTTTGATTGAATGCATAGGGTCAGAAGCCAGGACCGACTTCAAGGCTTTGATCCTGAACCTGAGAGAATATTTCACAGGAGATTGAGGGAAGCAAGGGACACTAATAATATTCAGGCACTTGTTCAATTTCCTGTGGACATGGAAGAGGAGCAACCCATGGCTGTTCAGGAGGTGGCAATGCCCAGCATTGCTAATGTCACCTCCAGTATAGTGAAGCCCAGGATCACTGGGCACTTTGAGCTGAAACAGAGCATGATCCAGTTACTTCATGCAAACGGGCAATTTATTGGTCTTCCACACGAGGATCCGCAGCAGCATATTCTGAACTTCTTGGAGATTAGTGATACTTATATCACTAACGGGGTCACTCCAGATTATGTGAGGCTCACACTTTTTCCATTCTCTCTGTTGGGTGAGGCTAAGCGATGGCTAAAGGCAGAACCAGCTAACTCCATTACAACATGGAATGATTTGGCGAGAAAATTTCTGGCAAGGTTCTTCCCTTCAGGCAAAACTGCAAAGATCAGAAGTGAAATAGTGGCCTTCAAACAGAAAGCAGATGAATCGTTATACTCAGCTCGGGAAAGGTTCAAGGGGTTACTCAGAGACTGTCCTAATCACAATCAGACGAATGAAGTGTTAGCTCACACTTTCATAGAAGGACTACATTCTGAAACAAAGATCGTGGTAGATGCTGCAGCTGGGGGTCAGGTGTTGGAGAAAAGCTTTGACGAGATATATGCATTATTGAACAAATTTTCCAAGAGCAATCGGATTGGCAAGGAGAGATGGGCAGACACACAGTGCAAAAGTCTGCAGGGGTTCTTGAGCTAGATGTCGTCTCAGCATTATCAGCGCAGATTGCTACACTGGCCAATCAAGTCAACCAGATGAACTTGAATATCAACAAGCAACAAATACAACTGGTACAACAGGTTCAAGCTTTTTGTGAAATATGTGGAGAGGGGCACACGAGCGACATATGCCCCGCAAACCCAGAGTTTGTCTGCTTTGTGGGTAATTCAAATAGGGGCCAAACAAACCAATATGGGAACACTTACAATCTCAAGTGGAGGAACCAGCCAAACTTCTCTTGGGGTGGAAACCAGGGCACTCAGAATCAATACAGGCCTCAAGCACCTCAACAACAATATAGACCACCTCAGGTTGAACAACAAGCGAGTCCTACAAGTCACCTTGAAGACATGTTAAAGAAAGTGATAGCTGAACAGCAAGCTCTCTCTCAGAAGGTGATGGCTGAACAGCAAGCTCTCTCTCAGAAAGTGATGGCTGAACAGCAAGCCCTCGCCACAACAGTGAGAAATTTGGAGCGTCAAATGGGACAGCTTGCTAGTGCTCAAAACACCAGACCAGCTGGAGCTCTTCCAAGTGACACTGAAGCAAATCCTAGGGCGGCCCTTAATGCCGTGTCGTTGAGGAATGGGAGACAACTAGAAGAAGTTCAGTCTAAAAAGAGGAAATAGGTGACTTTTAATGAGAGGCCAGCTATTATAGAATCAACATCAGAGAAAGCCAAGGAGCCAGAGAAGCCAGCTGGAGAGGCGGTGGCTGAGCAATCCCCACAATTGGTTGCAAGGCCACCACCTCCATTCCCTTAAAGACTGCAGAAATTACGAGATAATGCCAAATATAAAAAGTTTCTTGATACCTTGAAGCAGGTACAAATTAATATTCCATTGGTTGACATCTTACAAGAAGTACCCAAATATGCAAAGTACATCAAGGACATTGTGGCGAATAAAAGGAGGCTGACCGAGTTCGAGACTGTGGCACTCACTGAGGAGTGCAGTTCCGGAATTCAAGGCAAGTTACCTCAGAAATTGAAGGATCCAGGTAGTTTCACTGTCCAAATCACGATTGGTAAACATGTTGTTGGGCGAGCTCTATGTGACCTTGGAGCAAGCATCAATTTGATGCCGTTATCTATATTCAGACAATTGGGGTTGGGTGAACCACGCCCAACAACAGTTATCTTACAGT
>NW_017698574.1:0-2673 GCF_001879085.1 Nicotiana attenuata | reverse complement strand
AGAAATAAAATACAACATCCGTCCGGAATACAGTGGACGGAAAGTAAATACAGTACACTGGAATGGACTACCCTAGCTGCGGTCGCCTCGAATGATGCAGCTCACCTAGTCCCAGCGTCATCCGTGCTGCTACGCCCAATAGGCTGCTAGAGGTATATATACCTGTGCAACAAAAATGCACAGAAGTGTAGTATGAGTACGTAATCAACGTGTACTCAGTGAGTATCCCGCCTAATCCCGAAGGGGTAGAGACGAGATGGCCAACTTCGACACTCACTAGAGGTCAATTAACAATATTCTATAAGTGCGAGGATAATCATGGATTAATATAGAAGTTCTAATTGTGAAGCCATAAAACAGGTAAACACCTTCAACAACAAATCAAGGGCCTCCAAGGTTAATTCTTTATTATCTTATCAGTTTATATCAAGCCACGTAGGGCCAATTGCACATTTACAATTTTCAAACAACAGATAAACATGCGCAAATCACACCGAGGCGACGGCCCGCTCCAATAGGAATGTAAACTGTGCACTACCGAGGGTCGAGCGGCACGAACCATAGATGCATCTATTCTCACCGAGGCGTTCGGCCCGTTAATAAACACATATCCTGCTCGCGAATCGTCCATGCGACGCAGGCACACATAAAGTACTTGCTCAAGTAGGAAACTAAGAGTTTATCGAGGATAATCATCCAAATAGACAAATTTCTCTTTTTAACATTTCAGGGAAAATTAATATTAAATCTCTTTTTTAAATTCCTTTACCAATTCAAGGTGATTTAAACAATTCAAACTATCAATGGGTTCACAGTTAATCCAAGTATAACATGCTCTTTTTTTTTGGGTCCTAGACTACTCGAACAATAGCATAATAGTAGTTACGCACGGACTCTCGTCACCTCGTGCGTACGTAGCCCCCACAAATAGGAGCACATAACCAATTTAACTCACCTATGGGGTAAATTCCCCCTCACAAGATTAGAAAGGAGACTCACCTCGCTCCGAAGACTCATAACCGGCATTCTACATTCTTCCGAAGACTTGCACCAACGTAAAATGCTCCAAAACTAGCCAATGATTATACAAAACCATTAATACATGTTCAATTAAACTTTACAACCCAATTTGTAACAATTCTTAACCCCGAACGAAAAGTTGACCAAAACGCCCTCGGGCCCACGTGCCCGGATTCCAAAATTTCTCGAAGATATACTCTACCCATAGCTTCACTAGCTCAAATATATAATTTACTCCTAATTCCATGCTCAAATTCGTGATAAAATCCAATTTATCAAGTTTCTAGGTTTTCTTCCAAAAATCCCAATTTTACCACAATTTTTATGTCTAATTCCATGATATAATCTTGTATTTAACTTGGAAGTGAGTAGGAGTAACTTACCTTAATATAGATGATGAAATCCCTTCTTGAAGCTCTCCAAAAAATCGTCCATGCTTTGAAGAAATGAAGAAAAATGAGCTAAACCCGCTAAAATACCATTCTGCCCAGGTATTTACTCATCGTGATCGCGAAAAATGCTCCGCGATCGCGGAGAACAATTTTTCCAACCCAAAATTTACTCTTCGCAATCGCGGAAAGAGATTCGCGATTGCGGAGAACAATTTCCCAGCCTTCCGGACAGCCTCTAGTAGAATAGTCATAACTCTTTGCACACAACTCCAAATGACAAATGGTTTAATGTTCTGAAAACTAGACTCAAATATCAACAACTTTCATGTGTTGGTAATTTACCATTTCCTTATAGATTTCAAGATATAATCTGTCAAAGTCAGCCCATGTGTAACGCAACTTTCTTCATCATCTTCCCGGACACCCTGTAGTGTAACAGCCATAACTTTTTGTACACAAATCCAAATCATGAGTAGTTTACTTTTCTAGAAATTAGACACAAAGGGCTACAACTTTCATATTTACATTATCTCAAAATTCCTTATAGATTGTGAGATATGAGCCTCCGAAGTCGAGTCAGTGCAGCAGAATATTTACTCTACGCGATCGCGAAAGGCTTTCCGCGATCGCGATTCACTAGCCCGTGTCTCACATTTTACTCACCGCGATCGCGACCAATTCCCCGCGATCGCATATACCACTGCTGTAGCCAAAAACCAGCAGTTATAAATGGCCTAGAAATGGTCCGAAACCACCCCGAAACTCACCCGAGCCCCTCGGGACCCCGTTCGAACGTGCCAACAAGTCTGGAGACATATCATGGACTTAGTCGAGGCTTCAAATCACATCAAGCAACGTCGAAATCACGAATCGTGCCAAAAGTCATATTTATGAACTTGAAATTTCTAACTTTCACATCCGATGCCGAAACCTATCAAATCACGTCCGGTTGACCTCAAATTTTGCACACAAGTCACATTTGACGTTACGGACCTACTCCAACTTCCGAAATCGGATTCCGACCCCGATATCAAAAAGTCAACCTCCGGTCAAACTTCTCAAAAACCTTCAAAATTCTATCTTTAGCCAAATGGCTCCAAAATGACCTACGGACCTCCGAATTCACTTCCGATCGTGCCCCCAACTCCAGAATCACCATACGGAGCTATTCACAGTCTCGGAAACCCAAACGGACATCGATAACACTGAAATGCTCTTCAAGCCAAACTTAACTGAAATTTCTTTCTAAAAACTTGCTAAC
>NW_017698573.1:0-2674 GCF_001879085.1 Nicotiana attenuata | reverse complement strand
TCGTTCCATTCAAAATGATCCTGTTCTTTAAAGCTGAGAAAAATTTGAAGCATTTTTCTGAAGACTTGGAAATGAATCTTCCCAGAGCTGCAATTCTCCCGGTTAATCTTTGAACCTCTTTCTTGTTAGAAAGTATATCTGGAATTTCTTCAATGGCCTTAATTTGTGCAGGATTCACTTCAATTCCACGGTTAGAAACAAGAAAACCTAAAAAATTTCCTGACGCCACTCCAAATGCACATTTTTCTGGATTCAACTTCATATTATATTTTCGTAAAATTTTAAACGTATCAGATAAGTGTGATATATGATCTTCTGAATGTTGAGTTTTAACTAGCATATCATCTATATATACTTCCATGGTTTTACCTAAATGTTCTTGAAACATTTGTGTGACCAACCTTTGATACGTTGCACCTGCATTCTTAAGACCGAAAGGCATTACCTTGTAACAGTAAGTCCCCCTGTCTGTTATAAAAGAAGTTTTTTCTTCATCACCTGGATCTATCTTGATTTGATTATAGCCTGAATATGCATCTAAAAAACTTAATAGCCCATGCCCTGCAGTAGCATCAATTAACTGGTCTATGTGTGGTAAAGGAAAGGAATCTTTTGGACAGGCTTTATTAAGGTCTGTGTAATCTACACAAACTCGCCACTTACCGTTCTTCTTAGGAACCACAACAGTATTAGCTAACCAGTTAGGATACTTTACCTCACGAATTGAACCAATTTTTTGCAATTTTTGAACTTCCTCTTGAATCACCTTATTTTTGAAAGTTCCTTGCTTCCTTTTCTTTTTCTTGACGGGAGGATATGATGGATCTTCATTCAACTTATGAGTCATGACTTCCGGTGGTATCCCTGTCATGTCAGAATGGGACCAAGCAAAACAATCTGCATTAGCTTTTAAAAATTCAATCAATTTACGTTTTACCTCCGGGCTAAGAGTAGCTCCTATGTATACTTTTCTCTCGGGCCAATGTATAAACAGCACCACGGCCTCTAGCTCTTCTATCGTTGTTTTGATATTTTCGTTCTCCTCTGGTTCTTGAATGGTGTCAGGCCTCGAATCTACATCTGTTTGCTTTTGCTCAGGTGAGGTTGACTCCGTGTTACCCTCACCTAAATTCTGTAATTGCTATTTGTCTCCACTATTAGCAACTCAATCTGCAACGGAATTAATGCTTCTAGATGTTTGTTGATCGCCTCTGATTTGTCATATTCCCCATGGAGATGGGAATTTAATAACTTGATGTAGAGTTGATGGGACAGCCTCCATATCATGGATCCAAGGTCTCCCCATGATCATATTATAAGCCATTTCCATATCTACTATCTGAAATTTAGTTTCTTTAACAACACCTGTAGCAAAAGTTGTTAGAACTACCTCTCCTTTTGTTACCACACTTGAATTATCGAACCCGGACAAGGTATGCGCCTTCGGTACCATTTGGTCTTCAGCTTGCATTTAATGCTATACCCTCAGTATTATAATATTTACGGAACTTCCTGGATCAATCAAAACTCGTTTTACATTAGTGTCATGTACAAGTAAAGATATAACCAGTGCGTCGTTGTGTGGGGCCATCACTCCTTCAGTATCCGCATCATCAAAAGAAATACTTTCATTTTCTAAAACCTGTCGTACCCGTTTCCCATGTGTAATCGTTACTTTTGAAATCTTGTTGGAAGCCGTATATGTTACACCATAAATATCTTCTCCCCCACTTATAACATTCACGGTTCTCTTGGGTGATGGGGGTTTTGGTGGCTCTTGCCTATTTTTCATATAGGCTTGTTTCCCTTTCTCACTAAATAACTCAGTGAGATACCCTTGTTTCAATAGATGATCCACTTCACTTTGTAAGAATCTACATTCTGAAGTCTTGTGCCCGTGATCATTGTGGAATTCACACCAATGGTCTGGATTGCGCCTGTTTGGATTTGACCGCATCTCTTTTGGCCACCGTACCTTGTCTCCCATGCCTCTTAAAACAGCTACGAGCTCAGAGGTAGTAACATTGAAATTATACCCACCAAATCTCGCTTTTAAACCTCCGTTATCATCTCGCGACTCTTGTCTGTTTCGGTCATTTCTGAACCTAGATGAAGAACCAGATTCCCTGTTCCTCGATTTTTGATCATATCGTTGATTATCCTCCTTTGACCGTGAGTCTTTTCTTGCAGGTCCCATATATGGATCGTACCTGTTTTTACCTGATCTTTTTTCGGTTTCTGACCTCCTGGAATTGCTTCTTTCTTCATGATGAAACTGAGGTACGGTATCTTCCTCAATTCGCAACTTCGTACTGTACCTGTTATAAACGTCATTCCAAGTGGTTGCAGGGAACTCTCGAAGGCTTTCTTTAAGTCTTCTCGTGGCTTCTGAACTCTTATCATTTAAGTTGCTTGCAAAAGCTATTGCAGCCCAATTATCAGGTACACGGGGTAAAGTCATCCTTTCACGTTGGAATCTATCAACAAAATCTCTGAGCAACTTTGAGTCCCCTTGTTTAATTTTGAAAATGTCTTCCATTCTTTTTTCAACCTTTTGAGCTCCCGAGTGCGCTTTAATAAAAGAATCTGCAAGCTCAGCAAAAGAGTTTATAGAATTTTCAGGTAAAAGAGAATACCAGGTTAATGCACCCTTGGTGAGTGTTTCTCCAAATAT
>NW_017698572.1:0-2674 GCF_001879085.1 Nicotiana attenuata | reverse complement strand
AACATACCGCCGCCTGTGGTAGATCCGCATGAACTGCCGGGGACGATGGATAACTCAACCTGCGCCCGCCATCCACGTCCCGGGCCGGCCGATCCTCAGCTGCAGTAGATGGGCATGCGAAGTACTGATCTACATCCCCGTCGAATGTACCCATGATCGACAATGCTCCTGACGGGGTGACCTGCGATGCTGGCAAAGATAGCTGAAGGCTATATGAAGGCATGCTGCTGGAAGGCTCATCTGCATGAGGGATATAACCCTGCTGATCATCTCCAAAGCCCCCAACTCCGAACTCCGCGTCATGTCCATCGGCAGGTGGGTCGACAGGTACCTCAACGCCCCCTTGCTGACCACCTCCTCGCCGTCCCCTGCGACCCCGTGGGGCACCCCTGCCTGGTGGGGGACCCCTCGCTGGTGCCCTACCCCTGGCTCGTGGGACTGGCCTACCCCGCTGGTAGGCCTCTGGAGCCACATACTGAGGCTCATGGTCTAACCTCTCGGCATCTCTCGCCTGCAACAGTGTCAGACGAGCCATCTGAGCCACCTCCCGGCCATACTCAACCACTTCAGGGATGTCCGAACGCTGCTGCATCTCCTGTCCCGACTGGTAGATGCGATGAAGCCCAATAGCCTGTGAAACATTTAAAATAGTAATTAAATAACGCTATAACACAATTATAAGATATTAATAAGTCACAAAAACATACCAGTGCCACGTGCCTCCCGGCGAACGGTCTGTAGCGCTCGCCAAGTGCGCTCAGCTCGGTCCTTCCAATAAGCTATCTGCTGCTGTAGCCATCCAATATACTGCCGGTCCATGTTCGAACGGTCGTCCCGCTGATAGTGTGTAGGCTCCCATCCAGGCTCCCTCGGTATAGGCTGAGGATGGCCAAATTGTCGAAGCACACGCTCCGTGGCATGATACTCAACGTAATCCCAGAAGATCAACGGGACGGAGGTGCTCCAAATCAGCCGGTCAACTGAGCAACAAGCGGGTAGCTGACCAAGCAACTCGATGTTGTATGGCGTCCAGATGAACTACCAATAGTAACAAAAAAATGAGTATGCAAAACACAACTCAATTTAAAACAACCAAGTGTAGGTACATATTTACCTGTCCGTCCACCAACATATCTAACACATCCCTAAGAAGGGGGAGATTATGATGAGCATCCGTCCCTCGGTAGGTCCCACGCCGGAGAATCCACCTGATAGCTAGAGGGAGAAGCGGATAATCCTCACCGGGCGGGAGTAGTGGTAGAGGTGGCTGCAACGGCATGATCCGCTGCCAGGCCCAAACCTAAGATAAAATGTTGATGTAAATTTATGAGTCATTTCACGATATAGAATTTGGGGTAACGAACAATGTATTCGTAAATATTTTGCACCTGTAGGAGGGGCAGAAAACCACATATATCAACCGCTGGACCTACGCTCGCCCGGCACATGCTCCTATATAGATACGCCAGAACAGTAGCACCCCAGCTGTACTGTGGTAGCTCATCCAGCTGCTCAAGACAATGGAGAAAGCGCATACTCACTTTACTCCCCGAAGTGTCGGGAACAAAAGCAGGAGCAACGCCAACCGAGTGTACCTCTGAATCCAAAGATGGTCCGTCTCGTGGGTAATATCTAGGTGCAAATCCGCCATCTGATCTCTAATGAATGACAAAGCCACGCGACTGCCACCCCGGTCACCCTGAGGTCTAGAACCAGTCAACTACCCCGTCATGTCTGCCAACTGTGCACGAGTCATCCCTCTCCGGTGGTGGGGCAGTGCGAAGGCGCGTCCCTCTACGCGCAGTCCGTATAAAACCTGGACATCCTGCAGCGTGATGGTGGCCTCTCCAGCGGGCAAGTGAAATGTATGCGTCTCCGGTCGCCACCGCTATACCAAGGCCGTGATGAGCGACCAATCAAGCTGCATCCGTCCAAGCTCAAAAATGGTATATAATCCCGTAGTCTGGAGGCTCTCTACTACGCGCTCATGGAAAGGATGCTCGGCAATAAACTCCCACAAATCATCAGACCTCCTGGGGCGGAGAGCCTGCATCGATAGCTGTCCCTCCCAAACATAGGAGGACCTTTGGTCGCCCTGCAGCACTAGTAGCTGATCCTCGGCAGGTCCAGGATGCGCAGGCGGAGGAAACGCCATGTCGTCTACTATAATTTAAACAAAATTAATTGTTTGTGTTAGTGTAATAAATTAAATAATTAAGTATGATTTTTGAATTGGAGATAATAGTTATGTATGGGTTCCAGGCTTGATTTTTGAGGTCCGGTACCACCGAATAATCCTTAATTATTATGCGTCTCAATTTCAACATTTTTAGAATTTTGTTAACTTAATAAATTAAATTATAAATTTTTGAATTGGAGATAATAGTTATTTATGGGTTCCAGGCTTGATTTTTGAGGTCCGGTACCACCGAATAATCCTTAATTATTATGCGTCTCAATTTCAACATTTTTAGAATTTTGTTAACTTAATAAATTAAATTATAAATTTTTGAATTGGAGATAATAGTTATTTATGGGATCCAGGCTTGATTTTTGAGGCCCGGTACCACCGAATAATCCTTAATTATTATGCGTCTCAATTTCAATATTTTTAGAATTTTGTTAGCTACTGAGACTCTACGCTAAAAGGCTCTACATTTTACTACGCTAAAAA
>NW_017698571.1:0-2674 GCF_001879085.1 Nicotiana attenuata | reverse complement strand
GTTGTTCCACTCAGATAAGTCTCATTCTCTTCTTTCTTCATTACAAATCATCCGTTCTCGGATTCTCTTTATCCTTAACACTCGAGGTCATTGCATTTCATTCTTTCGAGATCTATCTTTAAGATGTTTCAGTGTCAGTTCTGTTCGAAACAAAAGGAAGGAATGTCAAGGCTAACTACCAGCTTCCTAGTTGTACAGATAGGGCCAGAATATATCAGAGATGTCAAAAGCAAAATAAGTCATAAAGGACCATTGGAAGTTCATCGGTGGATTAATCGGATAATTCTGGGGAAGAAGCGAAGTTTCAAAAGAGGGGTCAGAAACACAAAAACAACAATATAGGACAGAACACTTGGGTCATTAGAGTCAAGGGGTTGAAATTCGGCCGGGAAGTCGAGGGGATGCAAGGCAAGGCCAGGAAAGCGGGACGGAGTGAAGCCCAGCAGCAGGGATGTACCTAGCAAGAACGCCAGCAACTAGCCACCATTTTTATAAAATTGACAAGATTTTTCTTTGATTGAAACAGGGGCAGAAGTTCCGGAGGAACCCTCCGTAAGGAAAGATAGCACCCAAATAGGTATGACTGGAAACTCTCAGGACCCTCCTGGAAAATGGGACTTAGTTTAAATTTCAAAATAATCATGAGTAGCATAATTTAACATAAATGTACCCCAAAAGAACATAAGTTGGTTTCAAAGTTGCCTGTTTAAGATAGGATTCAATTAGGAGTTGTCAGGACCCTCCTGAATAATGGGACACAGTTTTAAGATCTCCTTTAGATAACAAGATACTGTTGTAGGATAGTATAATTTAGCCGTAGAATTGGCACACCTAAGATAAGACTTGAATTTTAATTTTCAGGACCCTCCTGGATAATGGGATGTAGCTTTAAAGTTCGCTTCAGATAACAAGATATAGTGGGAGTCGTACCTTCAGTAGATATAACTTAGGTTAAAACTATCTTTTAACTAGAAGTTGTCAGGACCCACCTGGATAATGGAGAGTAGTTTAAGACCTTTTAGACAACAAATGTAGTGGGGGTAATACCTCTGGAGGATATAACTTAGGTCCATAATTATTAAAAGTTGTCAGGACCTCTGGATAATAGGACTTAGCTTTCAAATTCTTATAATAGTTGGTAGAATAATTCAGTTTAACACTTACCCATGTACCCAGCTACCAAACTGGGGCATAAAGTTTTCTTTGTCTTTGTTTATTTTGTTGCAGTCAGGAGCCCACCTGGAGAACAAGGGAATACTGTTCAAGTTCAGCAATCAGGAGCCCACCTGGAGAACAAGGGAATACTTTTCAAGCTTCAGCAATCAGGAGCCCGCCTGGAGAACGGAGGCACACATTTCAAGTTTCAGCAGCCAGGAGCCCGCCTGGAGAACAGAGGACTACATTTCAAGTTTTAGTGGTCAAAGCGTCACTTGAGGAAAGAGAGAACACGACAGAACGCAATTAAAGGTAGCAACAAAAGAATTCCAGTGGAAGAACACAAGTTCAAGGCAACACAAAGAGCAAGTTAGAAGACATAGATAGGCCCCTTTTTGTAATTCATAGACCATAGCTTAGGCTAGCTTCTTTTTATTTTAATATGGTGTAATAAGGAGGTCAGCAAGCAGTAACAGCAGCAACAGCAGTGAAATCACAGCCCTGGTAGTTCCAGCTACCAAACCTTCCATAACTACACTGACCTGATTCCTTTATAGCCAAGGATATGTAGGCAACCTTTGAAGCAGAGTTCGGTCAGACAGGTTTTCAAAAATGCTTCACATGGAATATTCAAACGGGCGAAAATCGCTCGTATCCACTCACTTATCTTTGCCCAAGAACTCTTCGTGTTCCCGAGCAAAGAGGGGCAGCTGTGAGCACATGATTTTTGCCCTAAGTGAATTATTCCCAAAAATTCAAACAAAATGATTTCTTCCATTATTTTGTAATTTTGTGAATTTTGTGTTATTTTGTGTTAATTATTTGCATTTTATTTGTGCATTTAATTCACATGGAAAATATAAAAAAATAATACACGTGACATTTGCATTTAGGATCTAATTTCATATTTTAGGATTAATTAGGGGTTAATTCGTTTTAGAACAAAACACGAGAAAAATAACAAAAATAGTTTACTTGTGCATTTTAATTGTTTAATTGTGAATTCGTCACGAAATAGATTTTAAATAATTTTAGGATTTAATTAGTTTAATTTTGACATATATTAGGACTTTATTTTAATTTTTGCATTTTAATAAAATTAGAAAAAATATATAAAAAGAAATACAAAATGAAGACACAAAAGAAATAAAAAAAATTTAATTGAAATAAAGGAAAAGAAGAAGCAGGCCAGCTGGTGTTTGGGCCTTTGTCAAAATAAATCCCCGGCCCAAAAATTAGAGAAAACCCGTTCGTCCCAGCCCAACCCATTCCCTGACCCGGTTCGCCCTCTCCCAAGTGAAACGACGCCGTTTCGCCTTTGAAAAATCCAGACCGTCGAGGTTCTTTAGATCAACGGTGGAGAACTATGGTTCTCCATGTATAAATGTGTCCGAATCCCTCACCCCCCCCTCTCCTCATCGTCTCCATCATCAGAAACCCAACCCCACGAAACCCTAACGCGGCGCCGTCCTAACTTCCCACCCGCCGGCGATGGCGGCGCCGACTGCAAATAGACTCC
>NW_017698570.1:0-2675 GCF_001879085.1 Nicotiana attenuata | reverse complement strand
TATCTAACCCGCCCAGATTACCTTTTAATCCAGGCCGTTGATCATTTTGATCAACGGTCCAGATCACCCCTTTCCTTTTTTATTCGCCTAACCCTACCCTAATGCCTCATTCTCTTCTGATAGCCGCATTTGGATACTCTCCCTCTCCCAAATTCTCTCGAAGGTTCTTCGGAACCCTAATCGTCTCCGACCTTTTCTTCACCGTACTTCCACCGGAATCCATGGCGGTCCTGGCCATGGATGGCCTATACCCACTCACCCTCGCCATTAGACCATGGGTGTTCGAGGTTTTGGAGGCTGACTTCGATGGTTCGCTTTTAGATCTTCTTAGATCTGGCCTCTCCGGCCATGCTCCGGTGTATTCAAGCTCTAAAGCCTGATTCTTGACCCCTCCGACTCGAGATCGGACCCGTTTCCAAGACTTTCTCATCTCTAGGGTTTTTTTCCAAGACCCTAAGCTATTCGAGGTTCCTTCTCTGTTTGTTTGCCTAGATCTATGCTAAATCTATGCTATACTTTACAGTTTAAGTGATTTCCCCAAGTTTTCCTTTTAAAGTCGTTTGAGTTCAATTTAGGGTTTCTTTGATTTTCATGTGTTTCTTCTACTGTGGTTTTCTTACCTTGTCTTTACGAGCTCTTGTACTGTATTTGCATGACCGTCCTCTTATTATGATTTTCATGACTTTCTTCTACTATGAAGAACGTGTCCTTTTTATGACTTCTGTACTTATTTCGTTGTTATTTTTGCCTCACTTACTTGCTTTCATCTCTAGACTTAATTGTTAGTAAAAGCCCTAAAATTTGGGGTTCATTCGAATTGTTGAGGCTACTTGTTACGTGACTTGTTTCTGAACGTATTTCATTTCGAAACCCTAGTCTCTTTGGATCTATTTGAATTCCTGAAGTTGTTTCCTCTACTCACTGATTTTGAATGCATGACACTCCTCTTTGTTTTAAATCCAGCCTCACATGCTTAATGTCTATGCACTCTTATAGGTTAAATTTCCTCCTCGAAATAACCTTTGATTGTGGACTGATTTCGAATCTCTCTGTGTAATTGATTCTTTCCTTTATTGTCTTGATTTCCCTTGTTTCTTGGAGTTGTTTGACATATTTTCTTTTCGACCCTGCCTCTTCTACTCAAGTTGATTGATTCCCTTACCTTGATTATACTGGTATTGGATTCTTATAGACCTTCCATTGATTAGAGTCTGATGAACCTAGCCTCTATTACCTGCTACGTACCTGTACTATGCTTGAAATACTTCCTTATTAGTCATATTCAGCCTATGTGATTTCTTTCCTTATTTAGCACTTGCATGTTACCGTTTGATTTTAATTCCTTAACTAAAGGAAGTCTTTGATACTGATTTAATTTTAATTGACACTTGTTCCCCTAAATTTTTGCTGAACTGCAATCCTTGCCTTATTTTTTGCATGTTTCTTACACTATAAATACTCTCCTCCCTTCTCTTTGAACACACGAACACAGAACACCATCTGAGTTCACAATTCAATTTCACTTAAAACTCTCTCTTTTGATACTTGTGCTGCTGTGGACTGTGTTTACTTTACTTTCTTCTGCACTTCTTTTGCTTCTCTACTGGTATGTCTCAGTTAGTTTACATGCCTCAACAACAATGTGTTTAATTCTGTCTATTTCCTTTAGTTGATATTTGTTTCCCTCTCCTTTATATTTCTGTATTTAAGTTATGTGTGTAATCAATTGTTTGTCATGAATTTGATACTCTATGAATCCCCTTTACCCTTTTACCCCTTTGTATGTGAGTTTATTATTCAGGGCATAGCAGCACCCCAATATTGTTGTCTATGATCCTGAACTGGGTTCATTAAACTCCTTAACTCAATCAATTCCCACTTCCCATTCTCCCCATTATGTGCTTGAGCCTTGACTTAGGTCTGATAGTATCCTAATCACTATCCAGACCTTTGTCTGACCATCAAAAGGTCTGCTCCTAACTTGTTCATCTAGCAAGTGGTCAGGGGTGTGCCAGCCTACCTTATAGCTAGGTATGACCACCACCTGTCATGGCTCCCTGATTCCCTTTCACTTTGCACTTACTCCTAGCTATAAGTTCTGCCCCTCTCTTGCAAGCCATGCTTTGGGACCCCTGAGCTCCCTCTGAACTTGGATGCCTGAGGGTTGTCTATTCCACACTGCACCATCATGTTCATAATGGCATCCTGGGTGTAAGCAATGCCTGGAATCCCTGAGGTTCCTTGAAACTTTAAAACACCCTGGATAATGAGAAGGCTTTGGAGATTTGGACCCCGGAGTTGGTTAAATACATATTATTGGACATTAGGATTGAATTAGGCTGCTTGGATCTAGCTGTTAGTTTTTGATGTATTTTTATTATTTCAGTTGATTCATTGGGTTGTAATAACTTGTATAGAACTCGGGGAATCTAGTAAAAGGGTGTGGGAGGGGTTTTACTTTCTTGCATCAATAAAGGGTAGATATCATGACTTTAGGACTTTAATTTTTTCACTAGAAATACTGCACATAAGATGGTTCGATGTTTCTGATTCAACTCACCTAGATCCCATGCCTATAGGGTTTAACGTTTAATTATGATATAAGTCATCTAGAAATCCTGCCTATAGGACCTTAACGTTCATGTAATCAGTGCATATAGAAATCATGCCTATAG
>NW_017698569.1:0-2675 GCF_001879085.1 Nicotiana attenuata | reverse complement strand
CTCTTCATCCATCCATATCTGATGATCCCGGCGAAACAATCAACAAAAGACTGCAACTCATGCTTGGCGCAGTTGTCGATGAGAATGTGTATGTTTGGCAATGGGAAGTCGTCTTTGGGACTGCCCTGGTTGAGATCCCGGTAGTCGACACAGATTCTGACTTTCCCGTCCTTCTTTGGTACTGGCACGATGTTGGCTAACCATGTCGGATATTCCACTACCCTGAGAACCTTGGCTTTGACTTGCTTAGTGACCTTTTCTTTGATTTTCAAACTCATGTCGGGTTTGAATTTCCTGAGCTTCTGCTTTACTGGTGGACAAGTCGGGTCTGTTGGCAGTTTATGAGCTACAATGGATGTGCTGAGGCCAGTCATATCATCAAACGACCAGGCAAATATGTCCTCATACCCTTTCAAAAATTCCGTATATTCTTCCTTTTCTGATGGTGACAGGTGAACACTGATGCGAGTTTCTTTGACGTTCTCTGTATCTCCCAAATTAATGACCTCAGTTCTTCCAGGTTGGACTTAGGTCTGTTCTCAAAATTCTCAACCTCTCTAACGACCTCTTTAGGTATTTCATCTTCTTCTGAATCTATGTCCTTTTGTTGCGTTGTTTCGTTGCAAGTCACAGTCGTTGGTTCATCATCAAGATAAGTAATAGTAATGCTGTATAAAATAGAGTAAATGATGGAGAAAATAATAAGCGAGATATATATGATAAAATGAAATGCTTTGATTGAATCCATAATTGTTTGAAACATCGGAGCTCTTTTTCGAAATAAAAGACAATGCGGAAAGAAAATCAACTAGTAGAGTGAGCTAAAAATGAAATGCATGGTGCTTTTGTTTAGCCTTGCTACCCTGAAGCCTTCTGGGCCCTGACGGTCCTAATTGACCAATTGCTGAGGCGGTCTCCTTTGCTTGCGGCTTGTATGGAAGGGCCTTCCTCCCCCTCCTCCTCAAAAAGAACACAACAGTCCATATCATCATCCTCTAGGAACAAATTCTTCATGGCTGCCAATGTTTCATCTTCTTCGGACCCATATATAGTATCTGCTGGCTGGAAGGTTTGATCCAGGCTAGGTATCGGAAACTCCGATGGATAGAAGGGGCCGCGCGATGGTGGCGACCAGTTCTGGAATTCTTCCCAAGTATAGCCGTACCCTAAGCCAAAAGTAGTGCCATGCTTTTTCAGTGTGATGGGCTCAATGATCCCCTGGAGATTCTTGCCGAGTCCCTTTCCAGGTTCATACCCACACCAATTTAAGATGCTTTCAATCTTGTTGTCCCACCATTTGTCTTTGTCCACAGCGTTGACCCTTTCGATGTGGTGGTATGTCTCTCCGCCTATTCTCATTCTTCCCCCGATCATTGGGATGGTCTGGCGACTATACATGGGATTACTACCGTCGCCATGAATGATCACTTCCTGGTGATTCCATTCGAATTTTACCGCCTGATGTAGGGTCGATGCTACAGCTCTGGCAGCGTGGATCCAGGGGCGTCCTAACAGCAAGTTGCCAGGACGTCTATTACTTGGAAGTCGACGTCGAACCACGTTGGCCCCATTTGCAAGCAAACACTAATTTCTCCAATAGTAGATCTCTGGGATCCATCGAAGGCTTTGACATTGATAGCCCCGTCTTTGATCTCGTGTAGGCCTTTTTCCAGAGTTCTGAGAGTTACAAGTAGACATATGTTGAGGCTGGACCCTCCATCGATTAGGGCTCTGGTGATGAAGTAATCTTCGCATTGCACGGTGATGTGTAGTTCCTTGTTGTGGCTCAAACCTTCTGGTGGCAACTCGTCTTCATGGAAGGTTATTTTATGGCTTTCCAGCACTTGCCCCACCATATTCGCCATCTCACCCCCGGTTATATTGCTGGGCACATAGGCTCCGCTCAGTATCTTCATTAGGGCATTCTTGTGAGCGTCTGAACTTTGCAGCAGGGCCAGGATAGATATCTGTGCCGGCGTTTTGTTCAACTGTTCAGCGACTGAATATTCCTTAGCCAGTATTTTCCTCCAAAGGTCGTCGGGCCCAGTCTCAATGGGACGTCCCGGAGCTTGCTTACTGGATTCGGCTAGGTGTTCTGGGGTGTAGACCCTCCCTGTTCTAGTCATTCCTTGTGCGGCAATCGCTTCTCCTGTCTTTGTCTTTCCTTTCCTCCTAGCTTCGGCAGTGTAATCCCAGGGTATGGCATTTGAGTGGAACGGTGTTACGTCAGTCATTGCTACCGGAATAGGCACCCTTGGTGGTAACACAACAACTTCAAAGGGTGTAGGTGTCTTCGGAACCCCAAATTCAACCTCAATCGGCCCAGACGCCTTTGCAGAAGAAGGCGCTTCAAATTCAAGTGGTACAGACATATTTACTTCGTCGTCCTTGGAGGGATGATTCTGTACAATAATTGGGTTGAGGGTAACTGCCGGCTTCTTTGGTTCATCCCCTTCAGCAATCAAACCTATCGACCCTTTAGGGTCCCAATCATCCTCGACCTCAATCATATGAACGTCTCCACATTTGTGGTCAGGCAGAGGGTTGTTGCGGACATTAGGAGCAGGCTCCTTTGCTACGATGACCTTGTTGTCGATCAGGGTCTGAATCTTATCTTTTAATGAACGGCACTCGTCAAGGGTGTGTCCTTTCATGCCGGAGTGATACGCACAGGG
>NW_017698568.1:0-2675 GCF_001879085.1 Nicotiana attenuata | reverse complement strand
ATACATGCTCAGATAGCCAATTAGATTTATCGGGAATATTATTCAAATAAAATCCACTTTCTCTTTTAACAATGTTAAGAAAAGAAGTTTAATCCCTTTTTGAAATTATTTATTAATTCGATGTGGTTTAAGAAATTCGAGCTGTCAATAAGTTTACAATTCATCCAAGTATAGCATGCTTTTGGGTCCTAGACTACCCAGACAATAGCATAATAGTAGCTACGCACAGACTCTCGTCACCTCGTGCGTACGTATCCCCCATAAATAGGAGCACATAACCAATTAATTCACCTATGGGGACAATTCCCTCTTACAAGGTTAGAAAGGAGACTCACCTCACTCCGAAGATCCATAACCGGCATTCCACGCCCTTCTGAAGACTCAAATTGATGCACAACGCTCCAAAACTAGCCAATGATTATGCAAATCCATTAATATACGATAAACTTCTCATATTAATCCAATTTATAACAATTCCTAACCCCGATCGGAAAGTTGACGAAAACGCCCTCGGGCCCACGTGCCCGGATTTTAAAAAATTTCGAAGAATAAGTTTACCCATAGCCTCACGAACTCAAATATATAAATTTCTCTAAATTCCATACCCAAAATCGCGGTCAAAATCCCAGAATACTACTTTTCTAGGTTTTCCCTCAAACCCCAAGTTTTCTACAAATTTCAATGTCTAAATCCATATATAAACCTTGTATTTAACTCAAAACCAGTAGAAATCACTTACCTCATGCTTGGTGATGAAAATGACACTCCAAAGTTGCTCCAAAATCGGCTCCTATGGAAGAAATGAAGTGAAAATAAGCCAAAACCCGATCGCAAACATAGCCCCGCGATCGCATAGGCCAACTCTGCTGCCTCCCTAATTCCTTCCGTACGATCGCGACACCAACCCTGCGATCGCATAAGCCCCAGCCTTCCTCCTCTGCGATCGCATTGCACCTCCTGCGATCGCATAGGCGAAATTCCAGCTCCCTCACTCTTGCTCCATGCGATCGCATACCCTCTCTCGCGATCCCATAGAGTAAAAACCTGCTGCACTTATACCAGAAAACCAGCAATCCTCACAAGGCGAAAATCGATCCGTTAACCACCCGGAATCCACCCGAGACTCCCGGGACCCCAACCAATCATACCAACCAGTCCCAAAATACATTACGAACTTGCTCGAGGTCTCAAATCATATCAAACAACGCTAAAACCACGAATCGACCTCCAATCCAAGCTTTATGAACTTTAGAATTTCAAACTTCTACTTTCGATGTTTAAACCTATCAAATCAAGTCCGATTGACCTCAAATTTTGCACGCAAGTCATATTCGACATCGCAGACCTACTACAACTTCCGGAATCAGATTCTGACTCCGATATCAAAAAGTCCACTTCCGATCAAACATCTCAAAAGCCTTCAAATTTCTATCTTTAGCCAAATGACTCCAAAATGACCTTCAGACCTCCAAATTCACTTCCGATCGCGCTCCCAACTCCAAAATCACCATACGGAGCTATTCACAGACTAGAAATCCCAAATGGACATCGATAACACTGAAATGCACTTCAAGCCAAACTTATGAAATTTCTTCTAAAATGCTAACTTCCACAATAGGCGCCAAAACGCTCCCGGGTTGTCCAACACCCGAACCGGGCATACGCCCAAGTACGAAATCATTATACGAACCTGCTGGAACCTTCATATCCCGATTCCAAGGTCGTTTACTCAAAAATCTCGTCCTAGTTAATTCTTTCAACTTTAAGCTTCCAAAATGAGATTTCTCTTCCCAAATCAACTCCGAACTTCCCGAAATCCAATTCCAACCACGCGTACAAGTCATAACACCTGAAATGAAGCTGCTCATGGCCTCAGACTACTGAACGACGCGCTAGGTCTCAAAACGACCGCTCGGGTCGTTACATTCTCTCCCACTTAAACTACGTTCGTCCTCGAACGTGCTGAGAACTATACTGAAGTAGTCTGAAATCACCGTTTAACACCTCATGCACCTTCCCGTGCTACCACAACTCAGTTGAGCACATTAGCTCGATAAATTCTGAAGATATTTCCTTCTATTCGAGCAAATAAGCCTTAAAGTCCAATTCCAACATCCGGAATTCAATGCTAGGCATGTTCCCAACATACGCTCACCATATCAACATCTACACGCAACACCAAAATACGTCTGCATACCTTAGCTGAAGTTACCCCTCGCACCATTTTTTGTCATAGGACCACAATTACATTCTCTGATCAATTTAGTCGAAATTCCATGACTCTGATGCCCACAACGCACCTCATGATATACATAGCTCTTACTCTAACTCTTACAATACCACCACGACGGAAGATAGGCGTAGAATTTCATAATCAATTGCTGAATCAACAAATGATTGGGTCTATACTCCTGACAAGAACCCTCACCTCATTCTAAACCGAATAATGGTCTTGGTTCTTTAATATACTTCAAATACTCAGATTACACTGATCTCGAATTCAATGATCTCGTCTCACCCAGTACGAACTGCTCAGGCAATAAGCCACCCCGACATGACCAAAAGTTCCATATGATGCTACAATGTGCCAATAGGCTACCATATCGAACGCGATATAAAGGAAAGCAAACTTTGAGAAGGAAATTCAACTACACCGCTCGCGAATCATACATGCG
>NW_017698567.1:0-2675 GCF_001879085.1 Nicotiana attenuata | reverse complement strand
CCCAAGTACTCGTTCGTCGTTCCCGAGAAAAGGAGGGCAGCTGTGAGCACGTGATTTTTGCCCTATATGAATTACTCCCATAAATTTCAAACAAAACAATTTCTTTAGTATTTTGTAATTTTTCGTGAATTTGGTGGCATTTTTTGATAATTGTTGTATTTTTATTCGTGCATTTTAATTCATATGAAAACACAAAAATATGCATTTTTTGCATTTAGGATTTAATTTCACAATTTTAGTATTAATTAGTTTTAGAACAAAATTTAAAGAAAATTGCGAAAAATAGTTTCTTTGCACTTTTAATTGTTAATTGTTGCACTTATCTTTAAATAAAGTTTTAAATAATTTTAGGAGTTAAATAGTTAGGTCTTTGTTTTGTTTAGCATTTTATAAAATCAGAAAAAATAAATAAATACAAAAATACAAAAATAGAATAAAAGCAAGTCAATAAAAATACAAGAAAGCAATTAAAAGAATAAAGAAAATGGCTACCAAGAATTGGGCCAGATCACCCAGCCCAATTTATTAAACCCAAACCCTTCCAGAATTAGCCCAAACCCACCCCAACAAACCGGTCCAATCCCATTATATCCCAAAACGACGTCGTTTTGGCCTATTAAATCTGGACCGTCGAGGTTACAAGATCGGACGGTTGGGAATCCTGGGTCACTTAATATTTAAGTGTCCAAACGCACCCCCCTACCCCCCTCGTCTCCCGTCTCTCACCCCCAAACATCAGAGACTCTCAGGCCACCACCCTCCGCCGCTGTCCGCCGCCGGAAATCGCCTACGGCGGCGGCCGGCGTTCAATCACCACCAAATCTTCACCATAGCATCCCCTCCTCCACCCAATCCAAAATCTTCAACCATGTTTTCTCAAATCTTACCGGAATGTCTCGAATTTTAGAAACCCTAGCGCCGCCTCCGCCGTGTCCGGCGGCGCTGACCCCAATCTACCCTAAACCATACCAAAACAACACCATGGAACCCCCCTCACCTCCTCTTCCCTAATCTATGACCCGTTACCCTCGAATCTTAACAGAATTATTCGAATCTGGATTTTGAAAGGACGACCTAAAAATTCCAAATAGTCCAATCGGCAAGGTTTTAGGAGTTTTGTGGTTGGAATCGATCTCGGTTGTGTGCTCTCATTTGAGAACACGCGATTGAGACTTATTCCGGCCACAAATTCAAAGATACATCGAAGCTCTGTTGCAAGGATCTGAAATAAGCGGTAATTTTTCTCAGTCCTAAGGAGGTACTATTGATTTTTATTTCCATTTTTCTTTTGTTTTGCTATCCGCATCTGTCTTCTTCTTCTTTTCTTCTTGTTTGAAGCATGTGTTCATCTTAGTTTCATTTTAGGTCGTGCAATTTCCAGAAAAAGCTCGTCTCGAATTCGAAAGCATTTTGTTCAGATTATTTGTATGTTTTATTTTTCAATAATTATGTGTTCATTCTTGCATCTCTCTTTAATCAGTAATTAGTTTATTTGATGTATTAGATTAGCCTAAGTTTCTTGTTTCTTTTAATTATAAATTTGGGTAGTAATTGATTCCCAATTCATAGTTGGATAGGTTTTTTTTTCTGCCTCATCGTGGAACTAGACCTGGGCCCAAAGAGAAGAATTAGCCCAGGTCTGTGTGAATTAGGCTGAATTCTTTTGAGTTGGATCATTGTTGACCCATGTTTGGACTGTTTCAATTACTGGGTCAGCTTGGTCCATGAGTTTCAAGGTAAAAAACAGGGTCGTTAAAGGGTATTTTAGGTAAATTAGAATTAGGGAATCTTTTGGTACTGATTTGAGAAGTCCCTAGAAGCTTCTAGGTTGGAGGTTTGAATGGCAATTTCTGATTTTTGGTAGCATAACTTGGGTAGCAAGTCAGTAATTGAGGGACACCTAAGCTAAAATGAGAATTAAAGGGGGGGGGGGGCAGGGTACAAAATTGAAAACATAAGGTCTGCCCTAGTCCCTTGCCTATAAAGGCATCTTAAACTTGCCTTTCAAGGCAGAGACGGAAGAGCTGAAAAATCCAAAACAATAGAGCTTACACATTCTGAAAATCTGAGAGAGAGAGCTGAAAATCAAAAATATTAGGCGATTGAATTTGGCAAAATTAGCACTGTTTCATTGAAGCTTTCCTGATATCTCCAAAGCCTTTTTTTCATTGTTGAAACAATTCCTGAATATTCGAGGGCTAAAATGTGTTGAATTTGTTCTATATTTAAGTGTTGGGTCAGCTTTTGGTTGGATTTCGACTGCTGGGTGTTGTTTAATTCTGTTATTGGTTCAAATTTGCCTCAAAGCTGGTTATCCTTTGGTCATCTCTGGGCTAGTTCCATTGCTGTGTGCTGCTGTTTTACTGCTGATCTTCTTCCCCTTTTCTTTTCTATTTCCAGGTATTTCTCAAACTTCTGAATTAGTGAATGTTTGATCGAGCATGTAAGCTGAAACACTGGTGGAATACAGGCTTTTAGAGTTCAAAGTCCCTTTTGATTTTCCGGTTACTTTAGTGTTTTGTAATAGATATGTGGTTTTCATGTTACTCATCTGTATGTTTAAAGTGGTGCGTATTCGACAGCCACCGGTGTAAGTAGTTGAATATGTATGCTTAATTCTGTAATAGCTAGTTAAAGGTAACCCTGCTAGTTAAAATAATCCATAGTTTCCTTTT
>NW_017698566.1:0-2675 GCF_001879085.1 Nicotiana attenuata | reverse complement strand
ATTGAGATTGGGTATTTGTTATTTGGGTTGATTTTGTGTTTCAATCTAGAATTTGTGGTTGCAAACATGAATTCAAGCTTAGTGGGTCTAATTCTTCTTGAGAAAGAGAGTCATATGACCCTAAAAGTTAACCCAACAAGGAATTGGGATGGACCCATGAGAATGGTAGTCCCAATTAACGGGTTAAACCTCGAAAGAGTAACTACCCTACTTGAGCCCTAGTTGCCTGGTCTAATTGGCCTACCTAATTGGTCTCGAGAGAGTCAATTGGGCAAAATCGTTCTCTCTACCGAGAGGTATGAGAATGAGTGCAATTGTGCAACGACTATAGCAATAAACCTAGATTTATCAATCTCCCCTTAGTAGCTTCTACCCGTTAGCTAGCCACCTAGGTAGTGTCACGACCCTAGTGCCTTTTTCCTATATTAAGCACAACTTAGCAATATTTCCTTAGAATAATTTAGCTTTAATCCTTAGATTACAATAGTAGTTTTAAATATAAAAACCCCCAAAAATGTTAGGAGTGCAAGTAGAAGTACAAACGCAATTCTAGGCTAAACAGGCAATACAACTCCATTCCAAGCTCCCTGTGGAAATTCGACCCCGATCCACTATTCGGGTATTAGTTATTGCTATCCACTCTTCCTACAATTGTGTAGTGTTGAGACGGCCGCGATCAACTTTTTGGCGCCGTTGCCGGGGAGCTTACGGTGTTGACTATCTGTGTAGCTAGTTTTGTGTTTTGCTTCTCTTTCCTTCTTGTTTACTAATTCTGTTTGTGTCGATCAATCAGGTACTATGGCTCTCAATGCAAACGACCCTCTTGGCAACGTGAATGCGGGGGAGGAGGTAGATGATCTTGAACCCGAGGAGGTTATACCACCTCAAGTTCCACGAAGAGGCCGTCCGGCCAACGCAAATGACAATAATCCTATTCCAGACCCTCCTCCGCCACCGCCAAGAGCAGTCCCAAGAGTTCTTCCGAATCGAGGGTACACGAGTGCCATTGTTCCTCCCCGAATTCGGGCGGGGAACTTTCAAATCACAAATGTCATGTTGACCTTGCTCGAGCAAAGGGGATATTTTACGGGCGCCTCCGACCAAAATGCATACAAGCACTTGAAGGGATTCGTAGATACTTGCTGGGGCAGCAAACAAACAAACGTGTCAGAGGATGCGTTGAGATTGAGGCTTTTCCCATTCTCTATTCGGGGTAAAGCATTGGACTGGTTAGAAAGGCTTCCAAATCATTCTATTCACACATGGGATGAATTGGCGGACAAATTTATTGCCAAGTTCTTTTCTTCAAGTCATATGGCGGCTCTTCGGGATGAAATTCTAGCTTTCAAGCAAATGCCAACGGAACCATTGCACAAGATCTGGGAACGATATAGAACAATGGTGAAGGAGTTCCCTAACAACGACATGACTGAGGCGATGATCCAGCAGACTTTCTATAGGGGCATCAACACCACGAATCAGTGCATTGTGAACCAATTGGCCGGTGGGAACTTTATGAAACTTTCTTACCAAGAGGCATGTGATGTACTTGATGAAATGGCCGACACTTCTTCGACATGGCAAAGCCGAGCGAATGTTCCCCAAGGTGACCCCACGGTCATCCATTTGCACAAGGAATTGAATGACCATGGCCAAGCTATTGCCGAACTTACAACAACAATGAATCAATTGGCGAAGGCGCAATTGCAACAAGTTCAAAGCCCGCGCCAAGTCAATGCAATGGAGAATGTGTCTATGTTGAAAAGAAGGCAAAGGGGACAGCAACAATAACAAGGTAATTGTGAGCAGTTTGACAACAACAATGATGGTGGTGGTTATTCGAACGAGTGTTATGATGATCAAAGTGAGAAATGCCAATATGTCAATAACTACCAAGGAAATAGAGGAAATCAAGGGAATCAACAATGGCGCCCCCAAGGCAATTGGGGCAATCAACAAGGTGGCGGAAATTGGAATAACAATAATCAACAACAAGGTGGTAACAATTGGAACAATAACAATCAGAACAACAATTGGGGTAATCAAGGTAACAACCAAGGCAATTAGAACGGGAACAACAACAATTGGAGCAACAACAATAGCAATCAAGGAGGGTGGAATAATGGTGGTAGGGGGTAAGGCTTTCAAAGGCCCCCCATGTTCCAACAACCAAACAATCCACCCCCCTTTCAGTCGCAAGGGCCTAGTTCTTCCGAGAGTGATATGGGACGGATAGAGATGATGTTCGAGCAGATGATGAAAAAGAACCAAGATTCTGACGCACAATTGGCTTCACATAACACATCCATCCGGAACCTAGAGGTGCAAATAGGACAAATTTCTCAAGCTTTAAATACCCGACCTAAAGGTCCGCTACCAAGTGACACGGTAGTGAACCCAAAGGGGGGTAACAATCATGTGATGGCAGTTACAACTAGGAGCGGAAGAGGCGGTGATGTGCATGCCTTGGATAGGAAAAGAATTGCAATAGCTAAATGGTGATGGGCAATATCAGTCAGCCACAGACCCCCAGTTACTGGATCTAATCCTCCACGAAAAGTAGAAAGTCCGCATATTTTGACCAATTCAAGGTGAAAAATGGGGTTGCTCCCTCGGCAAAACTGGGATAAAGTTGAGCCAAAAGATCTCGATTCAAGATAAATCATGAGAAGTGG
>NW_017698565.1:0-2676 GCF_001879085.1 Nicotiana attenuata | reverse complement strand
TTTTCACGCGCCTCTTTTATGTGTAATACACTCGTGTGACACATGGCAAAAGAGGTGTGTAATTGACATACTTTTAAAAGTTTTGGTGTGTAATACTATTCTTGTATTTAACAAGTGTGTAAGAGAGATTTGAGTACAAGGTTGATGTGTAAAGTATGTTGATGATAGGCTATAATTGCATATTTTTGTCGCTTATTACACTCGAATTTACTGCACTTTAATTGAGTTTGCGCTTTAATCGCTAGTGTTTTGCACTAATTGTGTGTTTTATGCCTTGTAGGTGTGATTCCGAGCTATATAGATGTTATGGAATGAATTTAAGTGATTTGAAGCTTTGAAGTCTGAGTAAAAGCTCAAGGAATTAAGCCGGGATCGTGTTCGGGGGTCAAATTTGATAATTAAGTACGAACGAAGACTTGAGGAGGTATATTGCGCACTGTCTAGTAAAATAGACATAACTTTTTGCTCAGAACTCCATTTGGGCTCCACAATATATGGTTGGAAAGCTAACTCAAAGGCTACAACTTTCATGTTTTACGTTTTTCCAAATTCCAAACGGAACAGGGTGAAAAACCGCGGTTTTGCCGGGACCGCGGCAGAACCGCGGTGGAAGGCAGTTTCTGAAGAATGAAGAATCCGCGAGGGCGTTTGGCCGCGGTTCCACCGCGATCGCGGTGAAACCACGGTGGGAAGCGTAAATTTCAGGGGCTAAAGTGTAAAACATGGGATTTTAAGTCCTAAACCCTATATAAAACAAAGAAGGCCGGCCTAGAACAAAGAAGAGGACATATTTTGGACACAAATTAGTCCTAAGGAGGCGGAGAGACACTACTTTAGGGTTAGACAACACCCTTGGAGGCAAGAACACATTGGGAGCAAGGCGGAGAATTCTTCTACGAGTTTTTTTCCTTCCTCTTCCTATTTATAATTGTTGGTTATGACTTTTAGTATTGTAGTTTTACATACTATTATGAATAGCTAATTTGTTATCTAGAGTTTTGATAGAACCTTTTGTAGGATAAATTCTTGTTATGTTTTTATATAATTGAGTCATAGCCTTTTCTCTATTTGTTCAACTACGTTTATATTGTGGTTGATTGAAGAGCTCTCAATTAGCTGTGCCTATTTAGTATGCATAACTCAGGAGAGAGTGCATATTTAGGTAATTGTTGAACAACATCACTCCCAAAGTATATGAGGGATCAATAACCGAGGGTTTAAAGGCGGGATTAGGGATAACGAAGCCTTGGGTGCGATCTAAAGTGAGTTGTATTAAAAGCCAGCTAGCGTAGCTCGGGAGAGTGCGTCTAGTAAATTGTCGTAATTACTCGGGAGAGATTTACGGTAATAAGAGTGCTCATGATCGGTAGAGAATACTTAGGCGAAATTATAGAAGACATAGCAGGAAGGATTCCGACAATAGGGGAAATCATACTCTAGACCTTCTTAATCTTTTCTCTAACCCTCAGTATCTTTAGTTGTTAATTTACTATTTTAATTTGTTAGTTAATTAGTTAAACATAAGAATCTTAATATCTATAAGTTAGGAATTGTTCAAGCTTGTCTTCTTGGTGATAGTGAACAGCTGTAGCTAAACCTTAGTTCTCTGTGGGATTCGATTCCGGACTTGTAAACCGGATTATATTTGCAACGATCGCACTGTCCTTTTTATAAGGCATAGTTGGGCGTGATCAAATTTTGGCGCCGTCGCCGGGGAACTAACGGTGTAGTTGTAGGTGTACATATTGCTAGGTTTCAAGTTTGAACTTTTATTTTATTATTTGATTTTTTTTATTTTTTATTTATTTTAGTTTTATTTGTTTAATTGAGAAACATGACATCATGGGATTATGAGAATTTTGTTGTTGGTAATTCTACTTTTGATCCTCCTTATGCATATTGTGAAGGAAACCACCCAGGGCAAAATTATCAAAATATTCCTGAGAGCGAGTTTTGTGCACCAACTCAATCTTATGTGTGGAATGTGTGTGATATGTGTGGTGGTCAAGATGGTCACTTTCACGGTTGTGCTTATATTTCTTACCTTCCCCCAACCCCTTACTTTGATGGTTCTTCTTTTTCTGGTGAAGTTAATAGGAACAAAGAACCTAGGGAAGCTGACCTAAAGAAGCTCGAAGATATGTTAAAGTGAATTTTGGAACAACAGAGTAAATTACTACTGCGGATAGAAAGGCAGGAGGAAACTATTCACAACTTGAAAGTTCACATGAGTCAACTGGTTGAAGTTTTTAATGCTCAACAAGCCAATATTGTGAATAGTATCCAAGAAGAGCGTGAATTAGATACAGAAATTGATGAGCTAGAGGAGGAGGCTAGAGTAGAACACCAACAATCAATCACACTAGATTTTGAGGATGTCGATGTTGTAGAAGAGATACTAGAGTCAACCAAGGATATTGAGGATACATATTTAGTTGACTCTATTGTCATTAGTGTTGAGAATGTAGATAGTCCCAATGTTCATGTAGTTGAGCGCATTGGTCCTCACTCCAAGCATTTTTCCACATTGTGTTTAGATGATGATATGGAAATAGAGTCGTCCAAGCCATTTGAGGAGTCGAGGAATGAGGAACAAAGTGCTTACATTCCGGAATTCTTCTTGCCAGAAAATCGGGATTACACACCTCATCTAAAGGCCAAGAAGTGCAGAATACT
>NW_017698564.1:0-2676 GCF_001879085.1 Nicotiana attenuata | reverse complement strand
CCATCATTGTGCGGTCCGCATCAACATCTTCAGAAGGCAAGTCTCAGAAGTCAAGCAACCCAGTGCGGCCGCGTGTCAACTTCGTGCGGACCGCACGGACCCCGCAGGGGTATTTTTGTCCGGTTTTTCTTAACTTAGTATAAATAGAATATTTGCCATTTTTTAGGGTACGATTTTAGATACAGAAGAGCTGCTGCACTCGTGAGACAAAAGTGTTCACCTATTTTGGGCATTTTTCATCTTGTTTAACGTGGATTCTTGTAGATTTTCCTTCTAGCTAATTAATATGTTCATTTTATCTATTTCTTCTTCAATTTCTGTTGTTATTATGGCTAGCTAAACCCATTAGCTAGGGTTGTGGCTCAACCCTAGTGTGGGTAATTAATGGGTATGATTGTTTAATGCTTGAATGATGTTGGATGTTTGATATTTGGGTTATTTTTATGTTTTCACTTGGATTTGGTGGTTGCAAACACGAAGTCTAGCTTTGTGAGTTTTGACCCTTCTTGAGAAAGAGTGTCCAAGACTCCAAAATTAACCCAACAAGGAATTGGGATGGACCTATGAGAATAGTAGTCCCAATTAACGGGTAAAAACTCGAGAGAGCAATTACCCAACTTGAACCCTAAGTTGCTTGGTTTGTCAGCCTACCCAATTGGTCTCGAGAGAGTCAATTGGGCAAAATCATTCTCTCTACCGAGAGGTATGAGAGTGAGTGCTATCTTGCAACGGTTATATCATAAGCCCCATAATCCTCATTCTCGTATTAGGAATCTCTACCCGTTAGTTGACCACCTAGGTAAATGCCACGACCCTAGTGCCTTTCTCTATCTTGCATACAACCTAGACTTAATATCTTAGCATAATTTAGTTATAATTAGTAGTTGTTAAATTGTAGTTGATAATCACAAAAAGTCCAAAAATGATAGAAGATCAATTAGAAGCAAACTCGCATTTCTAGGCTAAACAAATATCCAACTCCCTTCCTAGCTCCCTGTGGAAATTGACCCCGATACCACTATTGGGTAAAAGTATTAGCGCCCACTCTTCCAAAGGTTGAGTCCGCTGCGACCTAATCACTTTTTGGCGCCGTTGCCGGGGAGCTTACGGTGTTGACTATTTGTGTAGCTAGTTTTGTGTTTTGCTTCTCTTTCCTTCTTTTTACTAATTTTATTTGTGTTGATCCATCAGGTACACATGGCTCTAAACGGAAATGACCCTCTTGGCTATGCCTTGGCGGGGGAGGAGGTTGAAGATGTTGAGCAAGATGAGCTTCCAGTACCTCAAGTACCACGGAAGGGTCGAAATGCCAATGCTAATATCCTATTCCAGACCCTCCTCCGCCACCACCAAGAGCGGTCCCAAGAGTTCTTCCTAATCAAGGGTACGCAAGTGCCATCATTCCTCCCCGAATCCGGACGGGGAACTTTCAAATCACAAATGTCATGTTGACCTTGCTCGAGCAAAGGGGATATTTTACGGGCGCCTCCGACCAAAATGCATACAAGCACTTGAAGGGGTTCGTAGATACTTGCTGGGGCAGTAAACAAACAAACGTGTCAGAGGATGCGTTGAGATTGAGGCTTTTCCCGTTTTCTCTTCGGGGCAAAGCGTTGGACTGGTTAGAAAGGCTACCAAATCATTCTATCACCACATGGGATGAATTGGCGGACAAATTTATTGCCAAGTTCTTTTACTCCAAGTCATATGGCGGCTCTTCTGGATGAGATTCTAGCCTTTAAGCAAATGCCAACGGAGCCATTGCATGAAATCTGGGAGCGATATAGAACAATGGTGAAGGAATGCCCTAACAACGACATGACTGTGGCGATGATCCAACAGACTTTCTATAGGGGAATCAACACCACAAATCAATGCATTGTGAACCAATTGGCTGGTGGGAACTTTATGAAACTTTCTTACCAAGAGGCATGTGATGTACTTGATGAAATGGCGGACACCTCTTCAGCATGGCAAAGCCGAGCGAATGTACCCCAAGGTGACCCTACGGTCATCCATTTGCATAAAGAGTTGAGTGATCACGGCCAAGCTATTGCCGAACTTACAACAACAATGAATCAGTTGGCGAAGGCGCAATTGCAACAAGTACAAAACCCGCGCCAGGTCAATGCAATGGAGAATGTTTCTATGCTAAAAAGGAGGCAAAGAGGGCAACAACAACCTCAAGGTAGCGGTGACCAATTTGACAACAAAACGATGGTGGTGGATATTCAAATGAGTGTTTTGATGATCAAAGTGAGGAGTGCCAATATGTCAATAACTACCAAGGAAATTAAGGAAATCAACAACGGCGCCCCCAAGGCAATTGGGGCAATCAACAAGGAGGCGGCAATTGGAACAACAATAATCAACAACAGGGTGGCAACAATTGGAACAATGGCAATCAAAACAACAAATGGGGTAATCAAGGCAATAACCAAGGCAATTAGAATGGTAACAACAACAATTGGAACAACAACAATAGCAATCAAGGAGGATGGAATAATGGTGGTAGGGGGCAAGGCTTTCAAAGGCCCCCCATGATCCAACAACCAAACAATCCACCCCCCTTTCAGTCACAAGGGCCTAGTTCTTCTGGAAGTGATATGGGACGGATAGAAATGATGTTCGAGCAGATGATGAAAAAGAACCAAGATTCCGATGCACAATTGGCTT
>NW_017698563.1:0-2676 GCF_001879085.1 Nicotiana attenuata | reverse complement strand
TTTAGGGCAATTTCTGTAAACCATATGTGTATGTATATATATAAATTGCTCTTATGCATGGCTATATAAATATATGTAGTATATATAATATAGAAATCTATTTATTAAAGTGTTTGACGAAAATGTAAAATAACAAATCAATAGTAAAACTAAATTGGCATGCATAATAAATTAATAACAAAGTACAATATGAAGCATAAATACGTCTAATAATTTTAAAATAACACAAATTGTTGAAAAATCTTAAAGACGAATTTGCGGATAAATACCCTCAACACAATACTTTATATGCCTCCTTAAAATGCCTGTGGTACACCCTGAACGAAAATTTAAGACTCTTCCACAGTTCTTGCACTTTAATATTTGGCCTTCTTCATTTTCTTCAAGCACTTCATAGTATTGCGAACAAATAAGCGCACTCTTTCCGAACGAGGCATGATTTAACTTGAAAATTGAGATTGAGACTTGAAGTCTTGAAAATTGGAGATTGAGAGATTGGAGAAATTTAGATTGAGAAATGAGTATTGAGTATTGAAATGAAGAAGAGGGAGGGGGATACTTATAGTGTTAGAGAAGGTTAGTTTTGTAATTTTTTTAAAAAAAAGGCTATTTGTGCAATTAATATGACCAGTAAGTGGCTATTTGTGCAATTAATATGACCGTTGGTGGTCATTGGGGGTGGGGCCCTCATTTTGAAAAATCTTGTTTTGTAGTATATATAATACTACTTCTTCATGTATATATAATATATATAGTATACTAGTATAGTATACTATATATTGTATGTTATGTATATATATTCCCTTATATAATTTGTTGTAGTATATATTGTATGTTATGTATATATATTCCCTTATATAATTTGTTGTAGTATATATTGTATGTTATATATATATATTCCCTTATATATTTTCTTGCAGTATATATTGTATGTTATGTATATATATTCCCCTATATATTTTCTTATAGTATATATTGTATGTTATGTATATATATTATAGCTTATAAATAATTGCAAGTTAAAGACAAAAAAATATTGCAAAGAGATATTCAAGGGCATGTCTTATAATTTTTATTACCAAAAATGGCATATCTTTCTTAGTCTTCTTCCCCCCAATGGAATGAGCACAACAAGGTACTAATACCACCATTAAAAGGAAAAAAAAAACTAAAGAAGATGTGCCAAAGTACAAGTTACACCATAATCTACATTGTATCTCTAACAAATCTCATAAATCCTTCAAGGTTCGGAGGAGGTTCCATTGGTGGTGGTGGAAAAGAACCCCTGAACTTCGTTCAAGATTTAAGTGCTTTTAAGCCCGCAGCTCTTTTAGACGATTGTGAACTAGACGAAGTAGGGGTTGGAACATTTGGCCTAGCATGGTCTAAGGCAAGTTGATAAGCATTATAAATTGTTTGAGCATTAATTTTAATTGAGGCTTTTGCATCTGCAAGTGTAGCAAATTCCTCATTTGAAAGATCTAAAGCCTTATAAATATTTGAGTACCAAAAGTGAGGACCTCCTAATTTCATTGTAGGATTTAACATTGCAGCAACACCATAAATAGGGGGGATAGGGAAAAAATATTTTTTAAACTTTTCTTTCATTGCATTTATAGCAAGTTTATAAATTTCCCCACCCTCCGAAAATTCAACAAACAAATCACATAGTGCTGCAATATCAGTAGTAATAGAAATCCGATTAGTTATATGAGTAAATAAATACCGCAAATATTATTCATATTCATGTTTATATTTATAAATATCGCTCTTAACTATTGCGCGAGGCCAACCTTTATAAGTAGGATTAAAAACTTTTCTAATATAATGCACAAAATTAGGATTAGAAGGAAAAGTATAGGGTAAGCACATAACGGTAACCATCTTTGCTAATTCTTCACGATCTTTATTTGGATCGTAATATAAAATACCTCCGGTCACAGTGTTAATTCCTGGTTGAACTAGATTTGAACCTGTACTAGGGTTAACCGCAGTATCTACACTTGTCCCCTCTAGCTGCGCTTTCATTTGTAAATATCTAACTTTATCTCTAGGGTGTGTTTGTATGTGCCTAGCCAAACTACCCGTGCCACTACGGTCTCCAGTATATTTATGCACCAGCATTTTCCCACAATTGTTACACTTAGCCTTATTTTGTTCTCTTACTTGAGTAAAAAAATTCCAAACTAATGATGTTTCTAGGCGTTTAGAAGGTTGTCTATTAAAAGTAGGGGTTTCTACAGGTGGGTCGGCCGGTGCATCAGTTGGGTTATTAACAGGACTAGTAGGTGTATCATCTAAATCCGGTTGGGTTTCATCTACATCCTCATTTTCCTCATCATTTTCTAAGATAGTTTCATTAGGATAAAGAGCATTCATAACTTCTTCATTTAATCTTTGACCTGGTGCAACATTATGGCAAAATTCACTATCGGAAAATTAAAAACAAGGGTTATCACTATCAAGAATAATAGGAGCAGCAGGACGGGTAACAGGTCTGGGTCGGGGAGCCGGGGGAAGGGTAGTAGGTTGGCGACTACTTTCACCAATTTTAGCTTTTCCCTTACCACCAAACATTTTTTTCAAAGAAAATGCCATATTAATTACAATTATGCAAACTAAAACACACAAAAACATATTCTTAAAACTTAAGAGTTGGAACGAGTTTACCGAATT
>NW_017698561.1:0-2677 GCF_001879085.1 Nicotiana attenuata | reverse complement strand
AGCTGATTGCACGGTTAGGTGTTATGTGGTTCCAGTTTGGGCGATGCGAGTGAATTAGCTATGGCTAGAGTAAAGGAAAATTTTTGGTACAAAGGTTATACTATGCTTCATAGGGTATGAGAATCGCGGAATGTCTAGAGTGTTATTGGTGAAGAATGCTCGGCGCATAGAGTAGGAAGTTGTTGGGTTGTCTTGGGATGAGGATTTCATTTCTTGCGATGTCGGAGTGCCAATGAGGCACGGGTGGTTCGGTTCGTTGGGTTAGGTAATTTGTGGTTTGAATAAGAGTGAATGACTTTCGAGAATGGTTCTAATGTGTTCAAGATTCTGCAGGAAACAATCGGGTATCTCAAGGATTGTGTATGTGGTTAGAGACTGTGTTTTCATTGGAAAAAAGGTCAAGACTTATGGTATTTTTATGTTAATTATGGGATCCTATGTATCGGTATCTGGAAGGTAAAGGTAACGAATTCAGATTCGCAGGGAGTTCTTCAGAGTAAAGTATTCTGGAATGTGGTGTTTCTGGGGATATTGAGAGAGTATTCAGTGGCTCATGTGTCTTAGACAGTATGGTCGTTAGTGCTTGGGGTCTCGTGTGGTAAGCCTGGGGTTGAGGCAATTGTGGTGCTACAGCAAGAGGGAATATCAAGTGGATGATGAATCAGAAGGGAAAATCAGATAGATAGAATAGCAGTAGATCGAATCGGTATGGTAAGGATATGATTAATTTCCTGGTGTGTGTTCGAGGTAATGAGCCCTTACAGGTATTTTGCAGCAAAGCTCTTGAGTTCTGACAGCTTGCTTGGCTTGGTTTGGATAGAAGGATTTAGTCCTGGCAGTTTAGCTTGTGCAAATGGAATTGGGAGAGAGTTCTTGTTGACTTCTACCGTGGCCGGAGAGGTGCATTTTCTACGAATATGAGAGGTATGGGATGTGTAATGATTTTTCTTCTAGATGGGATCAATGTAAGTTCTTGACTAGTTGAGTGCGTAGATGTCTGTGGCTCGGAAGGGAGATAAAAGTTTTCCTGTCATCCTTGGGTGGTATGGTATATGCGGTATGTTGTGGAGGATCGAGATTTGCGTGTATGAGGTTTCAGTTCAGTTCTGAAAGGAAGTTCATAACACTCTTAGGCAACGGGTAGCCTCAGATGATTAAGGAAATGGTATTGTTATTTGGAAGTGATTTGACGAGAGTATAGGTTTCAGAAAAAGGGTAATGTGATTAAGTTGATAGCACTTCGGTAGTATTGCGGCATTTTCATGTTGGATCGACTGGTGGTATTCGAGTTTTTGCTTGGTGGCACGGGGAAATTTTAGAGTATTTATCGTGGAATGCTTGGTATTAAAAGTGTGCACGGGTTCGGACGGCAAAATTGGGATCGGATATGATGATTCATGTGCCGGGTGGATGTGGAGATGGAAGTTCTCATATACAGGCTATGAAGTAGTTGTAGATCGTGTGTGTCGGCACTGTTTAGTGACTACCGAGATTTGGAGGCCCGAGTGGATCTTTCTTTGCTTGGTACGTTAGGTTTTGGATATGATATTGGGGTGTAGACTGGTTGTTTCCGTGTTGTGTTATTCTGGACTATTGCGATAAGATAGCGCGGATGGCTATGTCGGAAAATGCCACGGATTGAGTGACGATGTTCGTCGGATTATGTCCTATTGGGGATTTTTATATTTCGAAGACCTAGCGGACGGCTGGGAAGGATTGCCTTTCTTATTTGGGGTCTTGTGAGTGAGTGTTCTATCTTGAGTCGGCTTGGTTGGCTCCGAATGGCATTGTTGAGGGAGGTATTGATTCGACCGTTGTTGAGCTTATCAGTGATCTGGGGAGATCTATGAGTTACCTTTCTGTGTTGCGAGATGCTAGGATTTGTTGGTTAAAGGCACATATGGTGCGGTTCAATTGGGGTCTCTTAGTGGAATTCGAGCGGGAAGAGTAATTGAGCGATGCTTAGTGAACGACGTATCGGTTGTGTCATATCGGGTTGCGTGGCATATGTTATTTGTTGCACCGTGGGTGTCATGATTTGCTTTGGTTCCAGACATCAAATTGTGTGTGGCTGTCGGTTTTGAGCATAGTGACTTGAGGTGTTCCATGTGTAGCAGTGTTTGGATAGGATCGCGCATTGTAGCGATGCTATGTGGAGATACGACCTTTCGAGGTAGATTCATGTGTTCTATTTCTGCGATGTGAGACGGGGTCTCAGCTTTGTGTTGTGATGGTACTGATGAGCTTGAGGTACAGCTCTTTCGTTTGGGGTCATTTTCATGATTTGAGTATATTCAGACCGTTTCTTATTGGTGCGCGTATTATGCAAGTTGTGGTTTAGGCCTGTCTTGATGTGTCATGTCACCAGAGAGGTGTGATGGATTCGAGGTGATCGTGGGGTAATTAAGTGAATACGAACGGATTTGATTTCAGCTTGTTGGAAGGATAATATCGAGGTTCGGCTCGGAAATCTGCTGTGGTATTAGCCAAAAAGGGAAGTGGCTTCATGAATGGTTGACCTGAGAAATGGTGATGGCTTACTGCGTGTTTTAGTTATCAGTTGCAGCATATGTAAAAGTGTTGGAATGAAACCTTAGTTGATAAGAGGTTTCTACCGGTATTCGGGTGTTGTGTGCAGCTGCTGTGAATAGAAGTTATCGTTTCGAGTGTTTGTAGT
>NW_017698560.1:0-2677 GCF_001879085.1 Nicotiana attenuata | reverse complement strand
AGCTAGCTATGTCTATCATTTATGAGTTACAAGATTTCCATTCATTAAATCTCTTGAAGCTTGATCTTGAGTCTTAGCTGACTTTGCTATGGACTCCGATCTGAATCTTGATGCTCGCAAGTTGTAGGTGTTGTTTCTAGCATTGGGTCAAAGCGGGATCGGCGGAGCTTATGCCTTCAACCGAATTTTGAGCAATCCGCACCTTTGTTCGCTTCAACATTTGAGTTCATTTCTTTTGTTCTTTCTTCTGTCTTATTCTGGATAAGACTCATTCCATCGGTCATCTCGAACCCCTGTGCCTCGATGTCAAACCTGCTTAAGACACCTAAAACAACAAACGAACGAAATTTTTCTGCCCCAGTTTTCACTAGGAAAATTTCGTGAGTTAGTTATGACACATATCTAATTGATAAAATCAGGATTGTGTATCCTTGAGAATAAAGCCTTAGATTGGGAGGATCACCAGGTTATGCTGGAAAATGACCGGGTTATGCCGGAAAAGAAAAAGGTCCTCGGGTTATGCCGGGATTGAAAGAAAAAGCTCCTTGGGTTATGCCAGGGAGATCCACGGGTTATGCCGGGATGGAAAGAAAAAAGCTCCTTGGGTTATGCCAGGGAGGTCCACGGGTTATGCCGGGATGGAAAGAAAGAAGCTCCTTGGGTTATGCCAGGGAGATCCACGGGTTATGCCGGGATGGAAAGAAAAAAACTCCTTGGGCTATGCCAAAGAGATCCACGGGTTATGCCGGGATGGAAAGAAAAAAAAAGCTCCTTGGGTTATGCCAGGGAGATCCACGGGTTATGCCGGGATGGAAAGAAAAAAGCTCCTTGGGTTATGCCAGGGAGATCCACGGGTTATGCCGGGATTAAAAGAGAAAAGCTCCTTGGGTTATGCTAGGGAGATCCACGGGTTATGCCGGGATTGAAAGAAAAAGGCTCCTTGGGTTATGCCAGGGAGGTCCACGGGTTATGCCGAGATTGAAAGAAAAAGGCTCCTTGGGTTATGCCAGGAGGTCCACGGATTATGCCGGGATTGAACAAAAAAGGCTCCTTGGGTTATGCCAGGGAGGTCCACGGGATATGCCGGGATATCTAGGGAATGGGGCCCTATGCTACCATGATTTTTTTTTTGGGATTTTTCATTTTCACTTCTTTTATTCTTTCTTTCTTCTTCTTTTCCTTTTCTTCTTCTTCTTCTTCTTCTTCTTCTTCTTCTTCTTCTTCTTCTTCTTCTTCTTCTTCTTTTTCTTCTTCTTCTTCTTCTCTTCTTTCTTTTTTTTTCTTTCTTTTTATTAGTAAAATGCATGAAAAAATTTGGGGAAACTTCCCTTTTTGGTCGGTTCCCTGCTGCAAAGCTGTTTCAGCGCTTGCGCATTTCTTTTCCCTTTTGGGTTGCACCTGCTTCTTGCATGGTTTCTTTGAATTATACCTGTTCTAACTTTCAAACAAAGAACAATTTGTTAGTTTGAAACGGTGGTTGGTTTTGTGGCCTTGATCATCTCAATTGGTTGATCCCGGCCCAATTTTCGTTGAGAACTTTGCTGCTTGCTGGCCTTGAGGGTGAATCTCTTTTCGAACCGACAGGACTCAACTTTTAGGATTTCATGACGACTCGCGGCTCTGGCCTTTTCACTTTATTCTGCTCTTAGAACCTTTGTCTTTGACTTTCTTTACTTTCCAATATCTTTTCTTTGAAAGCATCAACCATCATGGCCAGTCGGGATTGGCCTGACACACCTGCTGAGGCTGGGTATTATCTTTGGTTTTTGCCAGGCGAAGCCCTATAAAACCAGTCCTGCCACCTTTTCTTTGTGATAGTCTCGGAATCAGAGTTAAACCGAAAGGGATTCAAAGAAGAAGTATACAAAAGTCAAGCATATGAGTTTAAAGAGAAGCATCCCTTTCGGGGGAAAAGAAGGACTTATCTGGGGGTGCATGCTGGCTTCAAATGGACATGACATGCTTCTTGGACTGGATGCCCGACCCACACAAACTTTCCAACTTCTCATGAACCCATTGATCCGTATTTCAAAACCAGGGAACCTTGCCAGGACTCTTTTAGTGATGAGATATCTTCTTTTCGGCCGACAGCGCCCTTTGCGGGTTTTCGCGAATTGACCTCTCTCATTTCTCTTCTCATCGTCGCCCGATAGTGCTCTTTACGAGTTTTCACCAAACGGACTCTCTCATTTTCAAATTCTCTGCTCACCGACGCCTTATGGTGCCCGAGGGTTTTCACCAATAAGACTCTCTCATTTTATGTCTCTCAATTTGGACTTTATCAGATCCCAACAATGTTGTTTTTCGATTCCCACGCCTTTGCCAACTGATCAGAAGGACTTGGACAAGGTTTTGGGTAAAAAGAGTTTTGGATGGAAGTACAACTTTGGAACCGTTTTGGTGGACTCATAGCCGAACCAATATATCATCTGCCCCAGTTTCAACTTTTGGGGGAATTGGGATTTTTGTTTTGGTGTGACTGAACCCCGGCGAGAGGCTGCCTACGTATCCTTTCGGAATCAAGTCAAACGTAGTTCAGGGAAACATTTGTTTTGGTTGTTTTTGTTTTTGTTTTGTTTTTCTTTTCCTTTTCATTCATATTATCTCTTTTTTTCTTTTTTTTTTACTATTTTTTCTTTTTTCTTTTCTTTTTTTTTTCTTATTATTTTTCTTTTCT
>NW_017698559.1:0-2678 GCF_001879085.1 Nicotiana attenuata | reverse complement strand
AGCTCCGGTGTGATGCTCTTCCAGCCAGGCCAGAGGCTGAGTCTTCAGATGCACTTATTGCAGGTACTATTCTGGTCTGTGATAGGGATGCTTCAGTGCTATTTGACCCTGGGTCTACGTATTCATATGTGTCGTCCTATTTTGCACCCTACCTGTCTATGCCTAGTGATGCTTTGGGTATTCCTGTTTATGTATCTACTCCGGTGGGGGATTCTATAGTGGTCGACCGAGTTCATCGTTTCTGTGTGGTAGTATTTGAGGGTCTTGAGACCCGTGTTGATTTATTGCTCTTAGATATGGTGGATTTTGACGTCATATTAGGGATGGATTGGTTGTCCCCGTATCATGCTATCTTGGATTGTCACGCCAAGACTGTGACCTTGGCTTTGCCAGATTTGCCCCGATTGGAGTGGGGAGGGACCCTAGGTCATGCCACCCGCAGTGTTATTTCATATGTGAAGGCTCGACGCATGGTGAGTAGGGGTGTTTAGCTTATCTGGCGTATGTTCGCGATTCCAGCTCAGAGGTTCCTTCTATTGATTTTGTTCCTATTGTTCGGGAGTTCCCCGAGGTCTTCCCTTCAGACGTGCCGGATATGCCGCCCGACAGGGATATTGATTTCTGTATTGATCTGGCTCCGGGCACCCAGCCATTTCCATTTTGCCGTATCGCATGGCCCCGCCAGAGTTAAAGGAGTTAAGGGATCAGTAGTAAGATTTGCTTGAGAAGGGTTTCATCAGACCCAGCGTTTCGCCTTAGGGTGCGTTGGTGTTATTTGTGAAGAAAAAGGATGGTTCGATGAGCATGTGCATTGATTACCGGCAATTGAACAAAGTCAGGATAAAGAACAAGTATCCATTACCGAGGATTGATGATTTGTTTGACCAGCTTCAGGGTGCAAAGGTGTTTTCAAAGATAGACTTGAGATCTGGCTACCATCAGTTGAGGATTAGGGCATCCGATGTCCCTAAGACCGCATTCCGCACTCGGTACGGGCATTATGAGTTCCTGGTCATGTCGTTTGGGTTGACCAATGCCCCAGCAGCATTCATGGAGTTGATGAACCGAGTGTTCAGGCCATATTTGGACATGTTCGTGATAGTCTTTATTGATGATATTTTGGTGTACTCCCGCAGCCAGGAGGAGCACGAGCAGCACCTCAGAGTGGTTCTTCAGACTCTGAGTGATAGTCAGTTATATGCCAAGTTCTCCAAGTGCGAGTTCTGGTTGAGTTCAGTTGCATTTCTGGGTCACGTTGTATCAGCAGAGGGTATTCAAGTGGACTCGAAGAAGATAGAGGCAGTCAAGAACTGGCCTCGACCAGCATCAGCTACAGAGATTCGGAGTTTCTTGGGGTTGGCAGGCTACTATAGACGGTTCGTGGAGGGGTTTTCATCTATTGCAGCCCCGATGACCAGATTGACCCAGAAGGGTGCCCAGTTCAGATGGTCAGATGAGTGTGAGACGAGCTTTCAGAAGCTCAAGGTAGCTCTAACTACGGCACCGGTGTTGGTTTTGCCTACAGGTTCAGGGCCTTATACAGTCTATTGCGATGCTTCCCGTATTGGCTTGGTGCAGTATTGATGCAGGATGGCAGAGTCATCGCCTATGCTTCGAGGCAGTTGAAGATCCACGAGAAGAATTATCCGGTTCATGATCTAGAGTTGGCAGCCATTGTTCATGCTTTGAAGATTTGGAGGCATTACCTATATGGTGTGACGTGTGAGGTGTACACTGATCACAAGAGTCTGCAGTGCTTGTTCAAGCAGAAGGAGTTGAACTTGAGGCAGAGGAGGTGGTTGGAGCTATTGAAGGATTATGATGTTACCATTTTGTACCACCCGGGGAGAGCCAATGTGGTGGCCGATGCATTGAGTAGGAAGTCCGCCAGCATGGGTAGTCTTGCTTATATTCCGGCCAGCCAGAGGCCGCTTGCTTTGGATATTCAGGCCTTGGCCAATCGATTTGTGAGGTTGGATATTTCTGAGCCTAGCAGAGTGTTAGCTTGTACGGTCGCTCCTTCTTCATTATTGGAGCGTATCCGTGATCGGCAGTTTGATGATCCACATTTGTGTGTCCTGAGAGACACGGTGCAGCGTGGAGGTGCCACGAAGGTGACCTTAGATGATGATGGTGTTTTGAGGTTGCAGGGGCGAGTTTGTGTGCCCAATGTCGATGGGATTCGAGAGTTGATCTTAGCGGAGGCCCATAGTTCTCGGTATTCTATTCACCCGGGCGCCGCGAAGATGTATCAGGACTTGCGGCAGCATTATTGGTGGCGTAGGATGAAGAAAGATATTATTGCATATGTGGCTCGATGTTTGAATTGTCAGCAGGTTAAGTATGAGCATCAGAGGCTTGGTGGTTTGTTTCAGAGGATTGAGCTTCCCGAGTGGAAGTGGGAGAGGATTACCATGGATTTCCTTACTGGACTTCCGATGACTCGGAAGAGGTTTGATGCTATTTGGGTCATTGTTGATAGGCTGACCAAGTCAGCATATTTTATTCCGGTTGCAGCCACTTATTCATCGGAGAGGTTAGCTGAGATCTACATCCGAGAGATTTTTCGCCTTCATGGGGTGCCGGTATCTATTATTTCGGACCGGGGTACGCAGTTTACCTCGCGCTTCTGGAGAGCAGTTCAGCAGGAGTTGGGCACCCAGGTTCAGTTGAGCACA
>NW_017698558.1:0-2679 GCF_001879085.1 Nicotiana attenuata | reverse complement strand
GTTCTTCCTCACTGTATTAGATCCAGTGGGTATTGTAAGCTTAGACAAGTCAAAGATGAAGCTTCACAGTGTGATCACATATATATTGGATAGGTAATTTTATGGTCATTTTATGATAGCACATCTTAGAGTAATTGTTGAAGGTCATCAAGGGTTTAGTGTGAGTGTTCTCCTAGAGATTTAGAGTTTGGAGGGTGAGCAGGCTATTCCCCATATTCCCCCCTAAAGATGTTATGTGAGTTGATAATAAATATAACATAAGTGTATTCCACATTAGGTTGCACTAGGAGTATGATATTCCCCGTAACTGTTCCTCACGTACTTTGTGTTTCCATATGTTTATGTCTAAGAAGGTAGTGATAAAAGAGGGGTGTGAATTGATTTGATTGAACTATATGATCATGGTAATATCCTATATGATGCACTACTGGCAAGAATCATCGTGGCTTGACTTCATATGGGTTGTTGATTGAAATGAAATTATATTCTTGTTGATGAACACCTTTGTGATTACATTAATGACTAGTAAGGACTATTATGAACACATGATTGTTTGGTTACTATGAAATGACATTCTTGATGGTATGATGCCATGTGATGGAATTGTGGGTTGTTGTTGTTACCATGAATTGCAATATCCGGTGGAATGTAAATTGTACCGTGGAAATTATTAAAGGTAAAGTCAATGGATAGTTAACTCATGCGAGATGTCTATCTGTCATCCTTGTTATGTATGTTTGGGAGTTGATATTATTTCCGAGAATGTGTCATGATAGAGCTTGTAAGCTGAGAAGGTCATCTGGAAGACTGAAAGTGTCGTGGAAGGAAAATATTTTTTTTTGCTTGATTGAATATCAATTAGTTTTGACTTGAAAGGTACCATATAGGTGTTTTGATCTAAAACTGTGTAGTCCATGTTCTGGTATCCTTATGATAATGTAGTGCTTGTAATACTGAGATTAGTATTGTTGATATATACATTGTGGTGCTCCGTCTAGTTGTGGATGTGTTGTTAAGGCGATTGGTGATTCTCTGGCAGGTGGATAGGCATAGTTACAAAGGAGACTCTGCCGAAATTTCTGAAAAACTTAGGAGTTAGTCAAAATTTAGGGTCTTGAGGTAGGTAAGAAAGGAGATTTATTGTATTAAGCGTTTAAGTCGGGATCTACTCCTCATTCGAGGACGAATGATCCTAAGGGGGGGGGGGGGGGAGAATGTAAGGCCCCGGAAATTTTCACTAAGTAATTTAGGATTTCGTGGTGTCACGTAGGCTTATTATAATATTTTTATGTGCTATTAACATGGTGTACATCCATTGGATTTGGTAAATATGTGTATAAGTCTTATGGTAAGTAATTTGGGATCCAAGGAAATGCCTAAGTCTAAGAAAAATTAGAAAAGTCCATAATAGGCTAAAATTCCCAATGATCTTGCACTAGTCCATACTTTGAACGAGCATATCTAAATATCTATAAGGTTTTAGGTGATGTATAACCTCTCAAATTAAAGGTCTTTGAGTCTTGTTTCCAACGCTTCAAACCGTTTGTCATTTGGACATTCCTTCACAAAGTTATGATCAAATTACCAAAAGCTGGAAAAATGCGATTTTGCGTGAAATCTGCGATCGTAGATTTAACTCTGCGGACCGCACAACCATTCTGCGATCGCAGAATGGTCGCAGAATGAGGCAGAACAGCCCAGTTCTGGGAAACGAGTTCTGCGACGAATCTGCGGCCCGCATACCCATTCTGCGGTAGCATACTTGATATCGGAGGGTTAATTTTCTAATTTTTATAACCCGACCCCATTTTAATATATAGGCTTTAGGGTTCATTTTGGGGTCATTTTCTACTGATTTTAGAGAGAGGTGAGAGCATTTTAGAGAGAGAAGGAGGAACCCAACATTTAAATCATCCAATCTTGCATCAATCTTCAAGAATCAAAGATCCCAATCACAAGTTCTTCATCTAAGAGGTAAGATTCTATACCCTAGGTTTTAACTTCGAGTTTGGAGTATAAGATGGGTTATTAAGGTATGATTCTTGGGTGCATTAATATTGTGCATACATGCATGCTCAACTTAGGTTTATGGGAAGATTGTTTAACATAAATAAGTAAAGGTTTGGTTGGGGAATGAAGGAAAACCTTGAAAAAAGAGACTTGAGATTAAGATGCTCAATTAGTATTTGATAAAATGCTCAAATGAGCTGAAACCATGAATACCTTTCTAATTTGTGTTTAATTTTGTTATGTTTCAAACTAGATTGGAATTGCTAGAATTTTCGGAACGTTGTAGTAACTTAAGGAAAGCTTAAATGAGGTATATATGGCTAACTTTAACTCTTGTAGGATCCCCCTTGTTGTGACGAGCATACGGTATGTGTACCTTGTATGAGAATATGTGAATTGATTGCCTTAGTTGATTTCCATACCACCAAGTTATATGTGATTGTGAGAAGTGATTTGATGTGCCTATCTTGTTATGTGCAAAGTTTGTAAAAGCTTGAGGATGTCGACATGGAAGTATGTGTTTACTTATGTGAACTATTGTGATCTCGTAGTACCTTAGTGTGCCTTGAATGTTGTTGGTTAAGTCTTACGATATGATGGTGCAAGTAAATGGAAACAAATCAAATGTGGGTGTGTGATTGTGAAAGTGTTATGTGGAAAGAACTGAGA